>NC_064857.1:25268016-25423016 GCF_024139225.1 Suncus etruscus | reverse complement strand
AGTGCATAAAAATCCACAAGACAAATGTTGCTTTTCTGACTATCTTTAAATAGACAATTCCTTTACAGGAACCCAAGCCAAACAAAACCACTGCATCCTTGTGTCCTAAATGCAATGTTGCCACAGGAGAGCGGCTGCATATTTTTATCTTTTAAAATTATTTTTTGGGGCCAGAGAGATAGCACAGCAATAGGGCATTTGCCTTGCATGTGGCTTGACCCGGGACTGACCTCAGTTCGATCCCCATTATCCCATATGGTCCTCTGAACCAGGAGAGATTTCTGAGTGCATAGCCAGGATTAGCCCCTGAGTGTCACTGGGTGTGGTCCAAAACAAAAACAAAAACAAAATAAAATTACTTTTTGGTCTAAGAAAAAAAAATTTTGTGTGTTTTTCTTTTGGGCCACACCTGAGATCGAACTGTGGTCCATTTTAGGTCAGCTGTGTGCAAGGCAAACGCCCTCCTACTGTGCTATCACTCCGGGTCCCCAAAAATATTTTTTTAAGATTTTCTCTTTTCTTTTATTTTGTGTGTGTGTGTGGGGGGGGGGGCAGCTGGTGACGCTCAAGGGTTACTCCTGGCTATGCACTCAGAAATCACTCCTAGCTCGAGGACCATATGGGACACTGGGGGATTGAACCAAGATCTGTCTTAGGTCAGCAGCATGCAAAAACATCCTACTGCTGAGCCACCGCTCAGGGCCCAAGATTTGCATTTCTGTAAATGTTATTCTTTTATTTTAAAATTATTCCTGGCAATATGGGATGCTGAGAAATGAACCCAGGTCTGCTACATGCAAGACAAATATCCTACCCTCTTTAGTATTGCTCCAGGACCACTGACAAATTTCATATCTTGCATAAAATTTTCCATTAGTTTTTAGTGCCTAAGGAAAATGTTCCTAGAAAGTTATGCAAAATGTTTTATTTTCTGACATTTTCTCACACAATTATTTCTTGATAAAGTAGTTATTTGTGTTTCATACTATGCCTTTTCTTACTTCTATGACTGGGCATTTGGCATCCCCCACCCCTCCTGCTGAACAGCCATTTTTCTGCTGGTAAATGCCTACTTGTCCTTCAAGATGTCTTCAGGACACCTCCCATGCCTCATGTTTGACTTTAATGTCTGCATTAGATGACTCTCCCCTGTTTCTCTGTAGACCATCTGGTTTCTTTTTGCACACATGTACTCATACCATTAAAATACTCTGTGTTAAATGAATTGAGATTAGGACCCCAGTCTTGTATTTATGACATAGCAAAATTTAGGCAATTTGTGATATGTAGCAGGTGCTAAATATGATTGACCTGATCCTGTAAGGATCCACATAAACCTAAACTAGTAGAACCAACACTTCTGTAAGGCTGGGTTTAAAATAACAATAATTAAGTTAAAAAAAGTGCACATCAAGGAGACAGATTGGGGAAAGAAACCTGGGTGTAGAGGGATGCTGGTACTGGTGGTAGTAATTGAAGTTAGAATACTGTATGCTGCAATTTTTTGCCAAAAAATAAGTCAGTTACTAAATTAAAAAAAATAAAGTGGGGGCCAGAGCAGTGGCACAAGCGGTAAGGCATTTGCTTTGCATCCGCTAACCTAGGATGGACTGCAGTTCAATCCCCTAGTGCAGTCGCCGGCAACCTGCGGCTCTCGAGCCACTTGTGGCTCTTTACACTTTTAATTTGGCTCTTCTGTGTGCCAGGCGGCTGCTCCAGGAGTCAGGACTCTGCTCCTAGCCTCTGTCAGTGCACACCCTGTGTGCAGCCCCAGCGCTGGCTTCAAGAGTGTAAGATGATACCCAGTATCAACCCTAAACAAAGGTTCCCCCAATGTCATCCTTTCTTAAACCTCTTCCTTTGATATGTAAATGTCTACTGAATATGTACTTTTGTCTCTCTTGACCTGAAGCCTCCTGATATTGGGAATTAGTTTTCCTAAAGAAAGAGGTGTTCTAGTTTTTTGGGCTCAAGGCAGAGAGTACAAGGTAAATATAAGGTAAAAGGCCATGGACTCCATGATCATCCTTTCCTGGCTAGCTTGGTTTGTTATTTCTTTCCTGCTACCCTGCTTCTTTAGACTAGGTTTGGTGGGATTTTGAAATACAGTGTCTGGAGTGATCTTAAAACACATATTTTGTTTTGCACAAGAGTGGGCATCTTCCATGAAGGGATTCTCAATCCAGAGTTTTCTTTTCCATGGATTCTCATATTCAGAGTACTCATGATTAAAGTTGTGAGCTAATGCCCTTAAATGCTGTTTTTCATATTAATTATGACTTTCTGCATAATATAAATCCCAATCAGAATTTTTTTGCAAGAGTGGAAACATTTCAATATCTCCTTCTCAGACTATCCCAGAATCAGATTCTTTTTTGAACACATCCATCTTATGTCTCACTGTAAACACTACTTGTGAAACTCCCCTGCAGAGAAATATTAAATTCATAGAGAAAATGAACAATGTCTGCCAAATACACAAGCTTAGCTACCATTCCTTGTCCAACTGGGATTGTACAAAGTCAGAGTTCTGCTCTCACAGGAACTGCACTACTTCTTCCCTCTTGCCAACAAGGTGAGAGAGCACCCTTCCCCTGAACAGCCACTTCACTTCCTCATGGAGAAGATGTTAGTAGTGGGCATCCATACTCTCACCCAGGGTGGTGAATAGCCTGGATTTGATCACAATTGTGAATTTCACAAATTATCTTTACTGTATCATCTGTCACAGAGTTTAGTTCAGCAGGGAGTTTTTTTGAATTCAGTCTGTCATACAATGAGTGGATACAATGTACGGGTGTGCAACTTCTGTTTCTTGTGACTACACAAAAACACTGAGCAATGCACAGTTCATCACTTGTCCACACATCAACACATTAGATTATTATTCAGATTGAAATGAGTCAGAAGGAGAGGTGTAGACACAGAATAATCATTTGTGGCATATAAGAATAATAAATGGCAATATGGTAATAATATCTAGATGAAATAGGGATGAGGGACAGGAGGACAAGTTCATGATAGGAAGCTTGCCATAAAAAGTAGTGAGTTCAATTAGAATAGAGAAAGGTACATTATGATATTGATAGTTGGAACATATCACTCTGGACAAGAACTGGATGCTGAAAATGGATAAGTGACATGCATGGTACCCTTTAATTAACAGTATTGCAAACCATGGTGTCATAAAGGAAATTTTGCAAACCTCAGTGTCATAAAGAAAAAGATAGAGAGAAAAAAGCAAAATGCCTGCCCCTGACATAGGCAGAGGAGGGTGAAAGGGAAGGAAACAAGGGACATTGGTGGTGGGGAAAGTGCACTGGTGAAGGGTGGTGTACATTCTATGATTGAAACTCAAGTATGAATAATTTTGTAACAAATATGCTTAAATAAAAAATTATTTTTAAAATGTTTCAGGCACACTATCATAATTCCTTTATGATATATCATATGCCTTTAACAAAGTGCTGTTTTTGTTTTTGTGTGTATTTTAGTTTGGTTTCTTGCAGCACACACTAAAGTGTCAATAGATTTTTTTCCTTACAGTGAAATCACTACTTTTCTCTGGAACACTGTCCTTGCTTTTAAAGATTGTTAAAAGGTTTTTCTCTTTTACCTGTTTCATCTTCATATTATAGGGTTTCAAATTGTCAGCACATTTTGGTTATCAAGAGGAAACAATTTGAAACGTTTTGCTTACTTATTATCAGAAATCAAAGCATTTTTTCTCTAGAAGGGTGTTCACTATCCAGAATTAACAAATGATCAGTGGATTCAAAAACTGTATTTCATGGTGGATGTTACTTCCTTCACATCTAAATCAGCTTAATCATAAACTACAGGGGAAAGGAAACACAATTTTTTGATGTTAGAAGAAGTTATTTCGTTTGAAAAGAAATTATCTGTTTTTGCTCAAGATTTTGACAGAGAAACTTTGATTCACCTTCCAAGCCTGTTGAAACATCACCAAGAAAATAATTCTGATATTGACATTACCTATTTTAAAACAGCACTTTTAAATATGAGGGAAGCTTTCTCAAGAGATTTCAGGATTTCAGAAACAGCAAAGCGATGTTGGCCTTTGTTAAAAAACTTCTGGATGCCACTGTAACGGAATTAAATTTTTCTCCCTGTAATATCGACATTGGCAACTTTGAAATGCAATTTCTGGATTTAAAAGACAAAGAACTGTGGAGCTCGAAATTTGAACGTCTTTGTGCTAATTTAGAAAGATTAGAGAAACACAAATGTGAACTTAGTTCACAGCACAAGTGGTCTGCTTTGAAAGACCTGGAGAAGGAAGATATGTTGATTTTTAACACCTGGAATAGCATTCCTGATTCATATAATCAATTAAAAAAGCTAGCGTTTGCTGGTCTTTTTTTGTTGGGGTCTACATATTTATGTGAACGATCATTTTCAAGCATGAATCTTATCAAGAGTAAACTGAGAAATCGTCTCATTGATGAGAACCTGAATCGTGCCTAAAATTAAAAACAGCAACATACAAACCTGATTTACTCAAACTATCCAAGGAAATGCAAGGCCAATGTTCACATTAGTGTTTGTGACTTTGTCAGTCATTGTCAGGATGTAATTTTCTCAACATTGTAAGGCAAATTTTATGGAATTTAACATTATCGATAAGTAATATTGTTCTAAAGTTTTTGTTTTAATAGTTGTATTATTTGTATCCTCCCGACCTATGTGGATACTTGCATGCAAAATATTCTCAATAAAAACTTATTGAAACTAAAACCAGTGTACCATCCTATGTATTTTTGGTTTTAAAAATGTGGCTCTTGGGGCCAAAGAGATAGCATGGAGGTAAGGCAATTGCCTCTCATGCAGAAGGTCGGTGGTTCGAATCCCAGCATCCCATATGGTGCCTTGAGCCTTCTAGGAGCAATTTCTGAGCACAAAGCCAGGAGTAACCCTGAGCACTGCCAAAAAACAAACAAACAAAAACCAAACAAAAACAAAAACAAAACAAACAAACAAAAAATAAAAACCAAAAAAAATGTGGCTCTCAAAATAAATTTCAATTGTGGTTTTGGCAAAATTTGGCTCAGTTAAAAAAAAAAGGTTGCCGACCACTGCCCTAGTGTCCCATATGGTTCCCCCCACCTCAAGCCAGGAGCAATTTCTGAGTGCATAGCCAGGAGTAACCCCTGAGCGTCAACAGGTGTGCCCCCCTAAAAAAAACAAAAAACTTGTGGGGGCAGTCAATAATTTACCCAGTTTATAGAAAAGAGAATTGGTACTGCAGCACTAAATTATTTTTCCATGATTTAGCAAGTCAGGAGAACAAATAAGAGGGGAAAAGAATAAATTTCTAGCTTTTTATGCCAATTTCAGGTCTTTCTACCACACAAGAGGCTCTCTGATATAACTTTGAGTCATCTTTGAACACTACTCGTACATGTTGTGAATGAATATTGTGATAGGAATTACTAAACATGGTTCTTGATCGTGTTAGCTGTTATGGTTGTTGGGACCTGCGTTCTGAACAAGGAGGGATGCCATTTTGTAAAGGCCACATGTCTTGATTCTTAGGTTCTGAGCAGGGAGAGATGTCATTTGGTGAAAACCATATGGTAAAAACCACATGCTAGGTCTTCACAAGCCTATTTCCATAAGCAACGCCCCAAGCTACCTGGCCATATCAGGTAGCCTATCAGGGAAGGACAAGTGAGCAGTAAGAAGATACCTCAGACAATAGTCAATCATTTTGAGTATCATCAGAAAGTTGGAATCTCCCTATATCTTTTCCTTATATAATTCTTCTTTATGACATTGGGTGGGGCTCATCTTCTGGGGATGAGCTGGCTGACCAATGTGGGGTTCTTGTTGGCCGATGAACTTATTCCAGTTGTGTGGTCTCATGCTTCTACTCTGGACAGAGCAATGGTGTTGATGTAGGAAGTTTATTCACCTCACCACCACCAAAGTACTTAAGATTCTGACATCAGTGTCCATGTCACATCTATTCTGCTTCCCTGTCACACATTCCCCCCAAACTTTCCAGCTTAACTTCCTCTCTCAATTTGCTTGATAGTCTCAGTTTTGCAACAAGAGGCCAACGTATCATTATATACTTTATTTTCTTAATTTGCTACTCACAAATGAGTGAAATTAGCTGATATTTGTCCTTTCTTTGCCATCTTTTACTTAATGTCATGCCTTCCAGAACCATCCAAGTTATGCAGTCTGCAAAATTTCTTTATCGTGGGGAGGGGATGAATTTTGGGCCATAATGTGCTCGGGTTTGCATTTTTTAGTGAATAAATTATTCTTTTTTCTTTTTTTTTTTTAACTTTTATTTGAAGACAAAGATGCAAAGAAAGGACAAGGTAAAGTTACAGTGGGAAGACAATCACCCATAAATAGAATTTCCAAAAATCCCCTTCTGATACTTTGATTTTGAATTTTCAACCAAAAAAATTAAGAAAAATAAAACAAAACATATGCACATTTACTTTGTCCCTCAAGTTCCCAGATTGTAGTACGCTACAATATTTCTTAGTAGTTCCCAAAGCAATCTAAAACTACAAAAATCTATGTAACTCCTTCGACATTAAAGGCTATAGCATTATTGATACAGTTGATTATAATACATCATTTTATCAAGGATGAGTTAAAGGAGCACAGCAAAGACGGTGTTAGTGTGACATGTTTGCATAGGCCCAGCAAAATATAGGGGACATAGGAAGAAAAAGCCTTGGCCGACATAAGGAGCCCTTACACCTGAAGTTTTCCGGCACAAGACTAACAACTCTAGGCTCCAGGCATACCAGGCTGTCCAACCCAAGTCATTGTCTGTAGTGCCAATACACTTTTATTTTTTACACAGTCTCTGTTGTTGGTGTCAGGTTTCTGCAGCCACAGATCCTGGAATATGTCCATATCCCACAGCAAAGTCAGGATGATGCGGAGCACCTCCCAATTTCTCTCATAATTAGAGAGTGATGCAGAATGCTCAGTCCTGAAAGCAGGTCGTTGTTGTTAAGTCCTCTGGGTGTTAAAAGGAAGTCTCTGTTGAATAAATCTATGCCAGAGCAGTGGTAGGGTCTTTCCAGGTAGAGTATTGCTTTCACATGATGTAGTACACAACCATGGCATCTCTGGTTCAGGGGTAAATGGACAATGCCCATTCTTCTGAGGTCTGAGCCAGGTCTTTATGACAATGTTCAGAGTGTAAGGTCTCACTGCATTACAAGATTTGTGTGTTCCATCTCTATTAGATAAGAAAGTGTTTATATATAATTTCCCTTTTAATGGGCCATGCAAAGGAAGAACTATGCCACATGGCGGGGTATGTGTCTATGGGGATGCTAAAACAAGTCCAACAATCCCATTGCTTTAGTTCTAACATAAACTTTAAATAGAGGGACACTTCTACAGACTTTCTTATTTAACAAACAACAAACAGAAGGACAGAGAAAACAAATATATAGAGGGAAAGTTTAAAGTAGTTGGGTGGGTATTAAATTCAGTGAAAGATTTCTGGTCTGTAATTGATCTGTATGGTATTGAAGGCAAAATTGGTAAATGGGGGGAAATAATGGTTAGTACTGAGGCAGTAAAAGATTATAAATGAGCTTTGTAGGGTAGTATCAAGGTCACAATACAAGATGGATATTATGCATATATAAACTATATGCATTCCCATTAGTGTAGGGAGAGGTAGGGGGAAAGCCTGAGGACTCCTATAGAGTCCACCTGGACAGGTGCCCAGGGAAGACCTGGAGTCCAGGGGAGAAAGAGGGGAACTGCTGGGGGCCTGCCAAGCCTCTCAGCACTCCCCAGGCTAGGGAGAAGGCCTCTGGCACGAGGCCTCCCCAAACCTCATACCTGGTGAGAGCTGGCTTCCAGAATCAAAGAGAAAACTGGAAGCCAGATATCTGCCCGCCCTCCTCCCCATGCACCTCCCTTCTGGAGTATGAAGGGTGGGGGGAAGCCTGAGGACCCCTAAGAGTCCACCTGAACTTACTTCTGGCTGAGTCGACACCCAGGGAATGCCTGGAGTCCATGGGAAAAAGAGGAGGATGGCTGGGAGCCTGCCAAGACTTTCAGCACTCCCCAGGCTAGGGAGAAGGCCTTGGCATGGGGTCTCCCTGAACCTCATACCTGGCAAGAGCTGGCCTCCAGAATCAAGGGGAAACTGGAAGCCAGATATCTGCCTGCCCTCCTGCCCTTGCACCTTCCCCCTGGAGTACGGTGGGTGGGGAGAAGCCTGAGGACCTCTAAGAGTCCATCTGAACCCACTTCTGGCCATCTGAGCCAGCACCCAGGGAAGGCTTGGAGTCCAGGGGAGAAAGAGGGAGATGGCTGCCATGCCCAGCACTCCCCAGGCTAGGGAGAAGGCCTCCAGCATGGGGCCTTCCTGAACCCTATACCTGGCAAGAGCTGTATAAGCTGAGTTTTCAGACCTGTTATTTCAGTGTGAAAAATTTTAATTTCAGTCGTCAAATCCTCTTGATGCTTATTTGTGCTGCGGTCAAGTTTATCGAACTCCTGAACATCTTCCATAATTCTACTCTAAACCTCTTATTTGAGAGGATACCTAGCTGTTTCCTACTTTTTGGATGATCATAGCAGCCATCTTGATTCTTTAAACATGGGGTTGTACTGCAAAATTTCTCCATTGTTAAGGCTGTAGATTACTTTTTACAATGTGCAGAAATGGAGTTCAGGGGCCGCGTATTTTGGGTGTGGGTCCTGGAGAGATTATGATCATTGGTGTCTCTGGGCTGGCTCTGCAGAAAGAAGGCTTCTTTTCTTTTCTTTTTTTTTGGGGGGGGGAGGGCACATTTGACTGTACTCTGTGTTTTCTCCTGGCTCAGGGATCACTCCTGGCAATGCTCTGGGAACCATATAGGATGGTGGGATTCAAACCCAGGCTGGCTAAGGTGGGTAAAGAAAATGCTCTACCTACTATTCTATCATTCCAGTGTCTATATCAAAAATTCTTACACATTCGTTTGTCATTTGGCATTCAGGTTGCATACTAAACCTTGCAATGAAAATAATATGGATATATTAAAACAATTTTTTGTATGTATGTTCTTGGTATAGATAACAAAAAGTAGAATTTCTGGTACATATAAAGCTTTACTCTTACTTTTTTTTTTTTTGAGTAATCTCCTTACTGTTTTCATAGAGGCTAAACCAGATGCTATTCCCACAACTATGAAAATATGAAAGGGAGTTAGTTCCATACTTTTTTTCTACTAAATGGAGTTAAGGACCTTGTTTTCCTAGTTTCTAAAATGAGAGTCTCTTAGATTTCTTTTCCTTTGGTGCAGAGGAAGCAACTCAGGGCCTCAGACATAAAAGAGAAGTGTTCTATGATGAGCTATATTCTTGGTCAAGATTTTTAAGATTATTTTCAATTTCTAGGAGTAATTCTTGAGCACCACTGGGTGTGGCCTAAAAGAACATTTCTAAAATCATAGTTCAAGCAGTTATATTTACTTATCTTCAAGTTCATTTATTTGAAAATGTTAAGACTAAATTAGACTACAGAGGCATAAAATAATTTTTTTTCAGGAATTCCCTGAAAACTGGTGATAGAAAATAATCTTCTATTACTTTTATCTTGCTGCTGTGATACCTCACCACAAATATGGTTGTTTTAAGAAATACCTACAATAGAGGGTAAGAGCAATAACTCAATGATTAGGGCATTTGCCATGCATGTGGCTGACCTGAGATCAATTCCTGGCCACTAATAGGTTCCCCCAAGCCTAGCCAGATGTGTAATCCTTGAATGCAGAGTCAATTGTAAACTAAGTGTAGTCAAAAGATATTAAAATATATCTAAAATATAACCACAGAGTTCCATAGAATGGAAGTTTGGGAGGTGCGACAAGCTTTTTGTTTGATAAAGTTAGAATGAAACAGTCCTGGTCTAACCTCTTATCTGTCGATCCTAGGAAAGAACTGATGTCAAGCACCAAGCAAACTGTTGGCAGAATTTTCTAATTTCATTGCCCATATCTCAATGATGATAGATTTGAGCTTTCTCTTATTTGATTACTATCTATCATCCTCCCTGGGATGCTTGCTCAAGGAGGGCAGGAATCTATTTTATGCAGAGTGCCCATTGTATCCAAAATGATCTGGATAGCACCTAGTCATAGTAAAAGGACAGGAAGAACAGCATTAAAAAAATTAGTGTGTACATTACTTAATACGAACTTTTCTTTATTTAGAGTTATGCTTTGGGCTCTTATAGTTGTTAAAATATTTGTTGTTAAGTATAGTTGTTAAAATACCTTATCGTTGTTAAAATAAGATAATTTATTTGCAAAATTCTGGATATTTATCAATTCTTCATTATTTGCATCATGTACTTAGTTTTCCTTTATGAAAGGTCTTAATTTGATTTCTTATAAAATTTATCTTGAGGTAACACTACATATTTGACCTATGAAGGAATAACATACCCCAGGGAAGCTAAATATTTTTAAAGACAATAAATATAAATAGTGTGCCTTGGTGTATTTTAGAAAAATATGTAATGTTAATAATCTTATTTAACCTATTTTTGGAAATATTTATTTATTTATTTATTTTTTTGGTTTTTGGTTTTTGGGTCACACCCGGCAGTGCTCAGGGGTTACTCCTGGCTGTCTGCTCAGAAATAGCTCCTGGCAGGCATGGGGGACCATATGGGACACCGGGATTGGAACCAACCACCTTTGGTCCTGGATCGGCTGCTTGCAAGGCAAACGCCGCTGTGCTATCTCTCCGGGCCTGGAAATATTTATTTTATCTTATTTTTATTTTAATTTTTTAGGGTTTTTGGGTCACACTTTGTGGAGCTCAGGGGTTACTCCTGGCTCTGCACTCAGAAATTGCTCCTGGCAGGCTCGGGGACCATATAGGATGCTGGGATTCAAACCTGGATCAGTTTCAAGTCTGCTGCATGCAAGGCAATTGTTTTACCACTACACTATCTCTTTGGCTTTGGAATATTTATTTTATTATCAGTGAAATTATATGTCTGTGTATCTAATAATGGAGTCTCATAGTAAATGTTTTAAATTATACTAACAAACAATATTTTGTCTAAATATACTGTAAACTATGAGACTCAATAAAAATTAAAAATGGATAATTTTACCTTTAAAAGTATATTTACAATCAATTTTGTTCCTTCATTTTATTATGACTATTTTAATCATGAAAAATAACCTGAAAATGAAATAGCTTACCATAACTGAACTGAAAATTGAAGTTGTTAAACTTAAACAGTTAAAGACATTTCTTGGAAAATGGAAATGATATATGACATCATATTTTTTATAAAAACCCCAAAATAATTGCATAAATTAAATGAGTTCACCAAATCTCAAATGAAAACATTTCAGAGAAAAGAATGCATACTATGTAACTTTGCACTTACCTTCCTCAGGCTATTAGAACATGATTATGATGGTTTCCTGGTAATCTGCTATATTTGAGTAATTGTTTCCATTATTGTAAAAATGAAGGAAGCTAGAAAAAATATTTGAGCATAACTAATACCAGTGAAATAAATATTTTTTATCTGCTTTCCTTTATTGAACCCCTACATTGACTCAGGAACTTATCAAGATATTTAAATATATCTTCACAAAAATTTCAAGTATTATTATTCCTGTTTTATAGATATAGAAGCTGATTCTTGTCTCAGGTTACCAATTGAGTAAAGATAGCCTGAATTTTTATCAGATCTGAGTTTTCATTAAAAACGTTGCAGCTTTCAAATTCAGATTCCAAAAATGTTATTATGATCAACCTGATTTATTTTATTTGATTATTTTGGCCATATCCAGATAGCTGAGTGCTTACTCCTGGCTCTGTGTTAACTTTGGTGGGTTTGAAGGACTCAATGAAGTGCCAAGGATTAAACCCTGGTAAGCAGTATGCTAGGCAAACACCCTCCCTGCTATATCTCTCTGGCCCTGACCAACCTGATTTTAAATACTAAGCAAAAGATAACACATATATTAAAATAAAGTAACTATTTTTAAGTGTTTGATTAATAATAATATCTTTGTGAAAAAATTTTAATCCATACATCTCTCAAATCTATTAGGTCACTATGGATAATATTGCTGATTTCAAATCCCTTTATTTGGGATAATTACCTATTAAACTAATTACAGTGGTGACATCCGTTTTGAATAGATAGGAGAATGAGCACATTTAATCAATGAAGAACATTCATTCATTTAAATTATCGTCCTTGCTGATTATGGGATATTATTATTGTTGAGAAAGATGAAGAGGCTAAGGATTAACACATCAAAAACTCTCCAAATTGGCTTTTGAGGGGGCAAATAGCTTCTTTATCTGGCAGAGAAAGGAAATGCACTCTGTCCTCTAAAACAATACTGACAGGTAATCTCTGCGACATCAGGGTTTTCTTTCTCTGTTCTTGCCTGGTGTGGCACATGACAAACAGTAGTGAAAATTTTGCAATTATTGGCATTTGTCAACTCGGGTTCTGTGGCAGGAAAACGGAAACAGCAGCAATCATGCTCAATTTAAGTCTCCGTGATGTCAGGCTTTTCACGGTCTCACATGGACATCACAAGAGACTCAAAAAGGTTTACAGATGTGCAGTCAGCTATGACAGTGATGCTGCCAATGTGGCTCATGGATCAACTAACGATTAAGATATCAAAAGCGATTCCTGCAGCTTGCTGACAGCTGGTTCAATTGTTTGCACCTGTTTCCCCTGCATTACACATGTGTCTGGAATGGATTATTCTGGCTTGTGTTAGACTCACTTCACCTTTTTCACCGTGATGATGTCCTACATGAGTATACGCATTGAAGACCAGGCACTTCTCAACTATGCTCCCCTAAAAAATTAGGGGAAAGGGCTTTTGAAAATGCCCTTCAGTGATTCAAGTGGACAAGATTCTCTATCATGGTTGGTTCTTGATAACATTCATCAGTTATGTATGAACACTTGCTTTCTTTGTGCATAAGGGCAAGATCTTTGATCTCAAAAGGGCACTCAGCCATCACTTCCTCTTTAAGTAAGAACATCACTATATACAGGGGGTAGGGCATTTGTCTTATACCTGGCTGATCTAGATTAGATCCTTGGCATCCCATATGGTCCTCTTGCACTGCCAGATTCCTTAATGCAGAGGAAGGGGTTATTCCTGAGCAATGGCGGGTGTAGGTCCCCGCCCAAAACAACAACAGAAATAACGAGGTGTCCATTCTGCCGTCTTGACTCTGTTGTGAAATTATAAAGGTAAAGAGCTGCGCTAATTTCCTAGTCTCTTCCTATTATCTTGGATAGCCTTCTCACACTCAGGCAGGGCCACCATAATGCTGACAACTTTCTACCTGCAGATTCTTGGCCATTGCATGGTACCTTTTTCATGTTCTGAGAGTTGCCCTAGCAATAGGTTCACATAGTTCCATATTTTTGTAAAATGTACATGAGTAAGACATTTTAACCACAGCAGGTTGAAGCTGCTGTTTCTTACCATTTTGATTTTTGTTTCTGACATACTTCCCATAAAGTGCTGTGGGGCGGAACAGTTGTATTTTTTAGTGTCTGCTGAAGGGTAACTGCTTTGGGGATACATTTATTGCTACTGTTCACTTTTTATAGCTAATTTTGAGTTAATAGTTCTATTGTCTTCCTCCTCCTCCTCCTCCTCCTTCTTCTTCTTTTTCTTCTTCCTCCTCCTCCTCCTCCTCCAACACCACCACCTCCTCCTCCTTAAAAAAACACTTATCTCATATTTTATTATATTTTCATGTTGCTAAAATTACTCAAAAATGTATTACAACTCTTTTATAGATTTTGTTCATTTCTGTGGTTGGGGTTTTTCTTGCTAATTCCAAGCTATGAATAATTTTCTCACTAACTCACTACACTCTCTTTTCTTTTTGGGGCCCATATCTGGTAGTGTTGAGGGTTACTACTTGTTCTGAGCTCAATAATTACTCTTGGCAAGCTCAGGGAAACATGGGATTCTGGGAATCAAATATGATTTGACCATGTGCAAGGCAAATGTCCTACTTGCTGTGCTATTGCTCTGGTCCCACCAGCACATTTTTGAATGTGCAAGAATTGATCCTTAAATGTTTGTACAATATGATTTCAATAGACTACTAATCTAAATTTATAATTCTAGTAACTATTTTTTCTTTATTTTTCATTATCTCATTTTAGATTTTCACCTTGCCTCAAACCTACATTTGCAAAACCATTATAATAAATTGTTATTCTGTATTCTTTATCCAATTTAGCATATGAAATATATTAAATTTACTTATTAAAGTTTGATAACGTGATCTCTTCCTTTAATGCTTCTCTGGTCTTTTTATTTTCCATAGTGGGGAAAATAGGAACTCCCAAGGTTATTTATAAGTTCCTTTATGTTCTGATTCTTACATAGTAAAGGCCTAATCTCTCTTCATAGCACTATGTTTTTATAAGGGAACTCAATACTTCCCAAATACATGGAAGCCACTACCTTTCTGAACCTTTTTCATGCAATATCTCTTCCTGGATCCTGGTACTTTCCACTCTTGGTTTGGCAAATTCCCATGTGTCTGTCTGCATGATAGTTTACTTTTACATGATAAAAAATTTCTCTGTACTGAGACAACTTCAAAGATGTTTTATGTGGAGACTCATGGGATTCACAAAAGTTTACTAGATGACCTAGAACTAAAAAGGAGTAACAAAAGAAATAACATATATGTATATCTGTATATACATATATATATATATATATATATATATACACACATACTAGGAGTTCTATTTTCTTTCTCTTTGCACCTGACCAACAATAGCAACTTAAATTTTTTTTAAGAATTTAAGAATTTAAGTTTAGCTTACTTTCTATGATTTTGATGAGTAAGATCACTACACTTTAACTACCGCCAAAGTTCCCAAGCCCTTCCACCACTGACAGCATTTTTAGTCTACATCTACCTTTCCCTGTCAACCGATTGCTTATTAACTCAGTTTATGACTAAAAGCCAAATGTTTGTCATAGAAAGTAAATTATTATAAGCTAAACTATGGTAAAAATTTCTTGGTTTTTGTTCAAATCCCAGGCCGAAGCCTAGGCTAGAGTCTTTCTTATTGGACCAAGGGAAAGTTCTGCCCAGTCATGGTTGTCAAAGTTAGCCTTCTGTAATTAGTGATCTTGGTTTTTGCACATATCAAGGATGGAGTATCTTCTGATTTCATCTCACCATTAGGTGATGAGGTGGGGCAACCTGCCTTTAGATCAAATTGTTGCTTTTTCCTCGTCGTCAGAATGGTGTATACTTATGCTCTGGTGCAATTTGGTGCCAGAGCTGTATTAGGGACTCCCCCAGGAGGAATTTGATTCCTGATGCTGTTGCAGGAAACTGTGTTCAGTTCTGTGGTTTGGATCCGGGGTTCAGGGTTGGACGGTCAATGTTCGATTACATGAGGTCTATGTTGAGTCCCCATGACAAAAGTTCAGGATGGGGGGTGTCCCTGTATTATAAACTATATGGGTTCTTATACCTAGTAAATAAGATTGTTTCTGTACGTAAGATTTCCCCATTCTAGTGTGCCTATGCAAAAAGGAACGCTGTCATATTATATTGATGGTGCATTAGGATGTAAAAATCGCTTGCTATACAATCTCTGTGCCCTGGTTTTGATCTGAGCTTTTATCCCAACCAAGACTTTTCTTCTAGAATTTCGTGCTAAGCAGAACCAGAACAAAGAAAAAAAAAGGATGGAGGAGGCTACCTATACATTCGGAAATAAATACACTAAGAGGTATAAATATTAAGGGCTTAAACATACATAGAAAATATAGCTAGCCTTATTAAGTCTTTTGAGATAGTCGGGGGAGGAGGAGAAGGGGAAGAGATCCAGGGCACATTTTCATCCCACACCATGGTCATATGGAGTCTGAGAAATGATTTGCAGCAGTAAAGGATTGGGTTGTGTCCTCAGCTGGCATATAGAATGCACTGGCATATACATACAGTGTCAATGATGAAATTGGCATTGACTGCAGTCAAGACATGTACCATAGCCTTTGTACTATATCTCTGACCCCTAATCTTTGTTTTATTTTCTCATCTTAGAAACTTTACTTTAGTAACATTATGTGATTTCAGAGAAGAATATAAAAGCCAGAGACAGATACAATAGTTTACAGCTTTATAAAATGTGAAAAAGATTCATTTATAATTTTGTTTTATATGTTAGCCATTATTATTATTATTAATGCCTGCCCACAAGTTCTATAGCTGAATTCTACTTCAAATATAAGAGTTTGCTTTATTAATTAAATATATACATATAGAATAAAGCACAATCAATAAAATAATTTACTTTTAAAAAGTAAATTTTTATAGATAATAGGTGAATCAGTTTAATGTAATAAATATGTAGCTTTAAAATACTGTGGTAAGATATTAGAACTCAAATTATGTAAATTTTTAATTCCTTTTTTGATTTCAAAAACCACTCTTTAAATACTGCAGTATACAAGGTTGTTCATAACATGCTCTCTTTCCCTTTCTTTTTGTTTTTTTACAGTTACAAAATTATTTATGATTGAGTTTCAGTCACACAAAGTGCAACACCTTTGTATTTTCCCCCACCAATGCCCCCAGTTTCCTTTCCCTGTTCCCCCTGACCTCTTTCTTGTCTGCCTCTCTGGAAGACAATTTTTCTTCTTTTCCTTCCCCTCTCTCTTTTTATCTTCTAGTAGCTTGAAATATTGTTACTGATTGGAAAATTATGCATATCACTGTATCTCTTTTCAGCATTCAGTTCTTGTCCAGTGTGATCATTTCGAACTATCATCGTTACAGTGGTTCCTTCTTTGCCCTAACTGTACTTCTCTGATATATGTGGCAAGCTTCCTACCATGGACTTGTCTTTATGACTCTTGTCTCTATATATTACTATACAACTGTATTTCACAAATGAGTGCAATCATTATGTCTACCCCTCTCCCTCTGACTCATTTTACTAAGTATAATACTTTCCATATCCATCTATGTTTAAGAAAATGTTATGACTTCATTTTTACTAACATTTTCTATAGTATTAATTTTCTGTAATATTCCATTGTGTAGAATTACCCAAGGTTTTTTTTATCCACTCATCTGTTCTCAAGCACTTGAATTGTTTCCAGATCCTGTTTTTTTTCTTTCAGATTCTGCCTATTGTAAAAAAGATTTTTTTCATAATATTTTGTTTCCCAGTATCACCATTTCTTCACCAGTCACCTTTTCTACCAGCAGAGAATGAGAATCACTTTTTCCATTCATTAGAACCAGCACTAGTTGTTCTTGTTCTTTCTGATGTGTACTAATCTCTATGGTGTGAGATATCTCATTGTTTTTTTTTTTTTTTTTGGTTTTTGGGCCACACCCGGTGACGCTCAGGGGTTACTCCTGGCTATGTGCTCAGAAGTCGCTCCTGGCTTGGGGGACCATATGGGATGCCGGGGGATCGAACCGCGGTCCGTCCAAGGCTAGCACAGTTAAGGCAGGCACCTTACCTCTAGCGCCACCACCCGGCCCCCTCATTGTTGTTTTTGATTTGCATCTCACTGATTATTAATGATGTGGAGTATTTTTTCATGTGCATTTTGACTATCTATATTTCTTCTTTGAGGACATGTCTGTTAATCTCTTCTTCACATTTTTGGATGGGTTAGATTTTTTTCTTGCTAAATTCTAACAACGTTTTATGTATCTTAGATGTACAATATACAATATAGATCTTAAAAGATGTATATTGGGTGAATATTTTCTCCCATTCTGTGGGCAATCTTTGTATCATCTCACCATTTACTTTGTGGTACAGAAGCTTCTCAGTTTAATCTTTGCTTATCTGTTTATCTTTACTTTCACTTGCTTGGTCAGTTGTGCTTCTTTCTCGACGATGCCTTTAGCTTCAATGTTATGGAGTGTTTTGCCTATGTTTTTCTCTTTGTACTTCATGGTTTCATGTCTGATATCAAGTTTTTAAATCCATTTTGTGCATAGTGTTACAGAGAGGTCTGAGTTCACTTTTTTTTTGCCTGCAGTAGACCAGTTATCACACCACCAGTTGTTGAAGAGGATTTTCTTGCTCTACTTTGTATTTCTTGTCTTTTTAAAACCAATCATTAATTGATTATATACATGGAGATCAGTCTCAGAATACCAAGCCTATTTCATTGATCTGAAGATCTATCTTTATTCCAATACCATGGTGTTTTAATGACTATTGCTTTATAGGACAGTTTAAAGTTGAGTAAAGTTATGCCTTCCACTCCCCTCCAATAATTGCTTTAGCTATTTGTGGATGTATATTTTTCCAAATAAATTTCAGAGGTATTTTATCCATTTCTTTAAAAAAAATGTCACAGGTAACCTTATAGAGATTCCAAGGAATCTATACAATGTTTTGCAAAGTAGGGCCATTTTAATTTTGTTAATGCCCCAATCCATGGGCAGGGTATATGTCTCCATATACCATGGAGAGACCAAATTCTTATATTTGTGCATGGCTTCTTCCATCTACAAGCCAGCAATAGACTGTCAAATCCTTTAACCCTTTGAATCTCTGTGACTTATACTATTGGATTTCTAATCTCTCTGATTTCTTCTATCTGAGAAAACATTGATTTTTTTATAATGTAACTGAGCACATCAGCTTTATTTTTATCTGCTTAATAAAAATCTTATTCCATGTTACATTATTGAAAACTTAATTGAAATAACATTTTATTATAACCTTATATTCTACATTTTATCATAACATTATTTTTTGGTATTTATATATTTTGGGTATGTAACTTCAAAATCCAACATCTGGGGCTGGAGGAGATTATAACATGGTGAGGGCACTTGTCTTCCATGCAGTTGACACAAGTTTGATCCTTGATGTTCCAAATGGTTTTCCCTTCTTTCCAAGAGTGATCCCTGATCACAGAGCTAGGAGTAAATCTTGAGTACCACCTGATGATGACCCCTAAAAATAATAAACAAAAGGCAACAACAAAACAAACATAAAAACCAAAACCATAAAACATAAAACCATAAACACAAACATGAAAACAAAAAAAAATAAAACCAACATCTTAGCATATTACATTAACTTCATCAAATCCTATTGCTGCCATTATCTCAGTGAAGTGGGAATAGTAGGTTGACTTGGGAGAAGTGTTTTCTATCTCTTTACTTTTTTTTTTTGTTGTTGTTTTTATTGTTTTTGGGCCACACCCGGTGATGCTCAGGGGTTACTCCTGGTTATGTGCTCAGAAGTCGCTCCTGGCTTGGGGGACCATATGGGATACCGGGGGATCGAACTGCGGTCCGTCCAAGGCTAGCGCAGGCAAGGCAGGCACCTTACCTCTAGCGCCACTGCGGCGGCCCCTCTATCTCTTTACTTGACCCAAGGTCTTTACCTTGACTGAAGCACTAAGGAAAGTGCTTGGCTTAATCTTATTTTTTAATTTTTTTTTCTGGTTTTTGGGTCACACCCGGCAGCACTCAAGGGTTACTTGTGGCTCTATGTTCAGAAATCGCTCCTGGCAGGCTCAGGGGACCATATGGGAAGCCGGGATTCGAACCAATGACCTTCTGCATGAAAGGCAAATGCCTTACCTCCATGCTATCTCTCCGGCCCCACTTGGCTTAATCTTGACACAGACATTGTGAGTTTTTCATCTTTTCATCACAAAAAAGAATTTCAGATGGAGGTGAAACAGTGAAGCAGATTAGTTTTTTTTTTTTTAATGAATTTTGCTTAAAAAAATGAGAGAGGAAGAGTAAAAATGTCTCCAAGAGAGAACACATATATCTAGATAAGCAAGCTAGATATATGTTCAAAGGAGAACACAGACTTTAAGAACAAGGCCTGAATGATTTTCAAGAGGAACTGTTTGATTTTGTGATCATACCTGTTGATCCTCCAGTGTTTACTACTGGCACTCAAGGAGTCTTAGAGGCAGGGAAGGGGGAACCATATGTAATGCCAGGGATCTAACCTAGTTAGCAGCATGCAAGGTATTTGCCATACCAGCTTTGCTACTGCTCCAGCCCTTCAGGAAGAGCTTTTATAGAATTCCTCCAAATGTTTCTTTCTGGAATTTTGCATATGTAAAAGTTAATCTGGTTTTTGTCACAGAAAGTCTTGCTTTGTTGATGGTCTTACACTTATGTCCCTCTTACTGTTGACATCTCCTGATGATCTTATGGTTTCTTCTGTAGCTATTATCTTCTTTATCTTCTCTGGGTGGGTCGTTGGACTTCTGAATCTGTGTAATGACATGATTTTTCTTCTGCAAGGAACTTTGGATTTGTATGTGTCAAAGGGATGCGGTCTTTGCGCTATGCCTTTGGGCTACTTTCAGGGCTAGGATTCTGTTCTTCTTAAGCTTTATTATTACTCAAAGTACATTACCAAGGCCCACCTATCTATCTCCGTACAATACTTTGGTTTCTCTATGTATCACATATGAGTGACTTTATATTATATTTTATTTGACATTTTATAATAACATCTATATCTATTCATGTTGAAAATGGTAGGATTTTACCTTTCTTAAGTTTTTATAGATTTGTAGTGTTTAATTTCATTCACAAACCACACTTCTTTTACCAATTACATTTTGATAAATTCTAGAAAAATACTATGTACAATAGGCCCATTGTGTCCATCTCTGGGTTATTTCAATAAACATGGGGTGGTTCCAGTATTGATTTGAAATTTTTTTGGGGGGGTCACACCTGGCAGTGCTCAGGGGTTACTCCTGACTCTATGCTCAGAAATCGCTCCTGGCAGGCTTAGGGAACCAAATGGGATGCAGGGATTCGAACCACCATCTTTCTGCATCTAAGGCAAACGCTGTATTGATTTAAATTATTCTTTTAATATTTCTCATGTAAATAACTAGAAGTGGGATAATTGGATTTTTTTTTTTTTTTGGTTTTTGGGCCACACCCGGCGTTGCTCAGGGGTTACTCCTGGCTGTCGCTCAGAAATAGCTCCTGGCAGGCACGGGGGACCATATGGGACACCCGAATTCGAACCAACCACCTTTGGTCCTGGATCGGCTGCTTGCAAGGCAAACACCACTGTGCTATCTCTCCGGGCCCGTATAATTGGATTTTATGGATTTCTATGTTCAACATTTTTAGATTTCTCCATACTGTTTTTATAAATGACTTTATCAATTTACATTCCTACCAACATTGTACAAGGGTTTTTTACTCTTTTTTTTTTTTTTTTTTTGGGCCACACCCGACGGTGCTCAGGGGTTATTCCTGGCTGTCTGCTCAGAAATAGCTCCTGGCAGGCACGGGGGACCATATGGGACACCGGGATTCGAACCAACCACCTTTGGTCCTGGATCAGCTGCTTGCAAGGCAAACGCCACTGTGCTATCTCTCCAGGCCCAGGGTTTTTTATTCTTTCCATATTATTACTAATACTTGCTAAAATATTGATTTTTATAGGGCTCACTTGATTGGTCAAACCTATGTATATAGTCTCTATTTTCAGATTATATTTTCATCTACATTTCATCTACATTTTCATCAGACTGTATTTTCATCTACAAAATCTCTTCACAGTGGCATTTATTGTCTGATTGTAATAAGAATCTCAAAGTAACCTTCTTGTAGATCTTAGTATTGAGGCCAGAGAGATAATATAGTTGTTATCTTGCTTGTTTCACCCCAGGTGTGTACTTCCAAACAAACAAGCAAACAAAAAAAATTTCTACTTGCCATAGTTAACTTTTTTTTTTTGGGGGGGGAGGCTACACCCAGTGACACTCAGGGGTTACTTCTGACTTAGGGGAACATATGAGGGGTCAAACTGTGGTTCATCCTAGGCTAGCACTAGCAAGTCAGACGTCTGCCTTACCACTCTGTGCCACTGCTTCGGCCCCCATAGTTAACTTTTTAAGGTGATAATTTTACTCTCAGTTCTGTGTTCAGGGATCTCTCCTGACAGTATTTGGAAGACCATGCAGTACTGGAATCAAACAGGCCAGTAATATGCAAGGCAAGCACTTTAAACCTTGAACTATCTCTCTGGCTTCTGTTTTGGGTTATAATTATATTTTTCCTGTTCTGAAGAATCACTTTATAAATGTAGAGACCTAAGACTTTAGTTTTTTTACACTATAGTTAAGATAAGTAGATGAGACAGTGCTTATTGGACTGAACGGGAGCCTGGAAAGTCAACTGAGGAGTCTCATAGAACTTTACCTTTCATCTAATTCTAAATTATCTCTCATTTGGTATTTGAATCAAGCTTGCCACTCCATGGCTCCCTAACTTTTTCATGTTATTAAGGTAAACAGAAATGGCATTTTTGTTTAAAACACAAATAATGTTCTACAGTTCTACAACTGTCTTCAAATTGATATTCATCTGTGTGAATGAAAGCATTTCATGTTTTTTTTTTAATTTCTAGTTTTTTAATTTAAAGCATTGTGATTAAGAAAGTTCTTCTTAGTTAGGTTTTGGACATACAATGTTTCTACTCTAATCCCACTACCACTGTCAACCTTCCTCCACCAAAGTTCCCAGGGTTCATCCATGTCACCTGAGATGAACCCTTGCTCTTGTTGTATCAACCTGGCACAAGTTGGTGCCAGGATTTTTGGCGCTCCCCAGAGGGTGGTTGATTCCTGGTGCTGTTGCAGGAAACTATGTTAGTTCTATGGTTGGGGTCTGGGGTTTGAGACTGGAGGGTCACTGTCCAACCACATTGAGCTTAAGTCGAGTTCCCATGACAAAAGTTCAGGGTGGGAGGCACCCTGTATTATAAAATTTATGAGTTCTTATCCCTAGTAGATAAAAGCTTGCTTCTATACATTAAATTTCCCCCTTTTTAAGTATGCCTATGCAAAAGGGAACTGCATGTGGGAGTAAGAATGACAGGCTATACTGTCTCTGTTCCCTGGTTTTGACCTGAGCATTTATCCCAAGCAAGACATTTTCTTTTAGAATTTTATAGTAGTTTATCATTTTTGACTATAAATATTTATGTCCTTTGGGGGGCATATTTGAGCTCAGTGCTCAGAGATTATTCTTGATTCTGAACTCAGGGATCACTACTGGTAGTGCTCAGAGAGCTATCATGCTTCTGGAGGGGAATTGGGCTGAGCCAAGTATAGCTCTTTGCTGCTAAAAATTTGTATCTTAAAATTGTACCTTTAACAATTTTGCTCACTTCAACCTCTATACCAGCTCTAGCAATTTCAATCTGTTTTCTCTGACATATTTATTCTCTTATTTAAGCATCATCATTACAAAATTGTTCATTGTTTGGTTTCATTCATAGAATCTACACCATCCTTCACCAGTGCACCCATCCTACCAACAGTGTCTTTCATTTTCCTCACACATCTTCAGCATTTCTAGAGCAGGCAAACATTTCTCTCTCTCTCTCTCTCTCTCTCTCTCTCTCTCTCTCTCTCTCTCATTTTTGTCATAGTAGTTTGCACAATTGGTAGTAGAATGGTGCTTTCTTGTCACTTTCTTCCCTTTCAGCATTAAGTTCTTGTTCAGAGTGGTCAGTTCCAACTATCATTGTCATGGTAGACCCTTTTCTACTCTACCTGCACTCTTTGTGGCAACTTTCCTATCCTGGCTGAATCTCCAAACCCTTATCTCTATTGTCTATAGATAGTAGTACCATACTATCTCTTGTTTTTATTATATATCACAAATGAATGAGATTGTTCTGTCTATCCCTCTACCTCTCATTTTATTCAGCATAATAATTTCCATATACATCCATGTATTAGAAAATTTTATTAATTCATTTTCCTAATGGTTGCAGAGTATTCCATTGTGTAGAAATACCCTAGTTTCTTTACTCACTGACTTATTTATTTTCTTATTTAATCACCTTCATTACTAAATTGTTCCCCTATATATACCTTATGTTTTCAGGTCTGATATCAAGGTTTTTAATCCATTTTTATTTGACCTTTGTGAATCATGCTAATGAAAGTTCTGAGTTCACTTTTTTGCATATAGTTGATCAGTTTTTCTAGTACTATTTAATAAAGAGGCTTTCCTTACATATTAACTTTGTAGCTGCCACATTACTCTGAAAGTCTATTGTTTCTAAAAGCTTTATTGTGAAATATTTAGGATTTTCTAGATACAGTATCATGTCATCTGTAAACAATGAGAGCTTCATTTCTTCCTTTCCTATGTAGATGTCCTTGATGTATTTTTCTTGCCTAATTGCTACAGCAAGTAGTTCCAGTACCATATTGAATAGAAGTGGTGAGAGGGAGCAACCTTGCCTTGCTTTTAGTTTGTAGGAGGTTGTGGTTAGTGTATTATCCTGACCTTGATTTCTTACCTGATTTCTTACCATGGTTCCCCAACTTTTGCTGAGTGGAGCCCGGAGTTCCCTGAGCAGTGCCTAGTGTGAACACTAGCAGTGATAAGCACTGCTGTTATGACTTGAATACTCATGACCCTGCAGGGCCCAAGCAGCATCTTTTGGTCCATATAATTGGAAAGAGAGCCTTGTTGACTGAGATTCAATTACAGAGCACTTTCAGACAAGATATCTGACCTTATGGGTATAAATGAATATTAAAATTAATTAAAGTATAAATATTAGAATTAAGTAAAATAACTCAATAAATATAGGTTATGGGATAAATGCATTAAACTAATGTAAATGACTATGTAAGACAAAATTAAAGGCAACAATAGAGGTGTAAACATCTCTGTAAAGCAGAAAATAATCTGTATAGCAGGTAAAATGATTTTAATTAGGGAGATTAGATAATTTAGCATATTTATGTTATGTAATAAGAAAAATCAGAGTTATATATTACATTTATTATGTAGATAATAAAAATCTGTGCTGGCGTAGGTATTGTGGAGCTATAGTCTTAAATTGCTATACTGCTAAAATGGAATTTCAGGAAATACCAGGCACTTGTGGCAGAAGAAAAAGATTTTATACACTTTCTTTGCCAATACTAACATGACTCTATGACACAAGATTATGGAGACTTGTTTGGCTAACTAATGTTCATATTTATTGCTTTATAGAAAATTTGTGCATCCTTAGAAATAAGATATATAATTTCAGAAAACATGAATATCAACTATTTTACTGTAGTGAGAAGGATATCATAATTATGATCTATGCATATATATTTTTATAGAGCCCAATAAAACAACTGGTAGTCATGATACTGATTAGGAGGATTGTAATATTCCAGTTTTGGTCTGCTCTATTTTCACTTTAAAGGAACTAATTTCCATTCAATGGGTTAAAGAATATAAAGTTACTTAGGGCAACTTTTTGTTAATCATGTAAACTTATGTAAACTTATTATGTAATCTTTCAACAAATTTACATTTCAAATTGTCTAAAGAAATAAACTATCTGTCTTTGTTTTTATCATAGTAACAAGATACCAGTGATAAAAAATGGCAAAGGAAAGGAGGAAAAGTTGATGTCACTTCTTTGAAAAATTGTAACTTTGCTTAAAATGAATTCAATTAATTTATAGCTATTTTTCTTTGTGAATTGAGTTATTATTTACCTAAAATATGTTTAAATAAAGGTTTCTATTTTTAAGTGTAAAATGCTTTAAAATATACAGAGTGGCTCAGAGAGCTAAGACAACAGATCTAACACTTACATGTAACTAACCTGAGTTCAATCCCCAATACCTCATGGCCAGGATTTAATACCCCAATAAACTGGATCCCCTGAGCCTTCCAGGAGTGATTCCTAAGCACAAAACCAGGAGGAATCCCTGACTACTGTTAGGTGTGGTCCCAAAGCCAAAACAGAAAAAGGATATATACTGTATAATAAAAATAAATATATTAACTGGTCATTTTTTGATTTATGGTGACATACCTGGTGCTATGTGGGAGTAATGCAGTGAGAGGTGTGAACTCAGGACCTCACACTTTCTAGGCATGTGCTCATCTACTTGAGCCATATCCCATGTTCTTTTTGTATTTCTCATCTCTTTAATTTTACCTAATTTTGTTATTATAAAAATTTTAATGAATACTCTCATATAGTGCATACATCTCAAATTTCGACACGTATTACTAAAGAAATTATTTTCCACAAAATTTATTTTTCCCATAGATCAGTATCTATGTAGTTGTATTTATATAGTTTGTCTACATTTGCTGACACTTGACTGTTGGCATTTTTTTAAATCACTGACAGTCTACACAGGATAAAGTATATATTTTTTATATTGCAGTCAAGAAAGGATTATTCTAAATATTTTTGAATATTTCTCAGGTATAGTTCTTGAAGGTACTTGATTTATTAGATTAAGTGTCTCTTAAAATAACTACTATTATTTACAACTTTCACTTCATATTAAAAACTTTTTTTAGAAATAGAATTAAGTTTTAATTCATAGCATATAACAAATTGAATTATTTCAAAGAAAATATTTGAGGAAAACATCAATAAGAGATTTAAAATGTTTTCACACCAACTACTTATGCCCTGAAATTTTTTTTTTTATTTTTACTTTTTTGATCATCAAAATGTTATTGGTCAAAACAGTCAAGGGAACATCTACATAATAAATTATGTTGCTAAATATTAGTAATTAACGTTCTTCAGAATTGGACATTTTTTTCCCATATAAAATCAATTTTTATTATTTTTTTTAAATTTATTTAAACACCTTAATTACATACATGATTGTGTTTGGGTTTCAGTCATGTAAAGAACACCACCCATCACCAGTGCAACATTCCCATCACCAATGTCCCAAGTCTCCCTTTGCCCCACCCGACCCCCGCCTGTACTCTAGACAGGCTCTCCATTTTCCTCATACATTCTCATTATTAGGACAGTTCAAAATGTAGTTATTTCCCTAACTAAACTCATCACTCTTTGTGGTGAGCTTCCTGAGGTGAGCTGGAACTTCCAGCTCTTTTCTCTTTTGTGTCTGAAAATTATTATTACAAGGGTGTCTTTCATTTTTCTTAAAACCCATAGATGAGTGAGACCATTCTGCGTTTTTCTCTCTCTCTCTGACTTATTTCACTCAGCATAATAGATTCCATGTACATCCATGTATAGGAAAATTTCATGACTTCATCTCTCCTGACAGCTGCATAATATTCCATTGTGTATATGTACCACAGTTTCTTTAGCCATTCGTCTGTTGAAGGGCATCTTGGTTGTTTCCAGAGTCTTGCTATGGTAAATAGAGCTGCAATGAATATAGGTGTAAGAAAGGGGTTTTTGTATTGTATTTTTGTGTTCCTAGGGTATATTCCTAGGAGTGGTATAGCTGGATCGTATGGGAGCTCAATTTCCAGTTTTTGGAGGAATCTCCATATCGCTTTCCATAAAGGTTGAACTAGACAGCATTCCCACCAGCAGTGGATAAGAGTTCCTTTCTCTCCACATCCCCGCCAACACTGTTTATTCTCATTCTTTGTGATGTGTGCCATTCTCTGGGGTGTGAGGTGGTATCTCATCGTTGTTTTGATTTGCATCTCCCTGATGATTAGTGATGTGGAACATTTTTTCATGTGTCTTTTGGCCATGTGTATTTCTTCTTTGTCAAAGTGTCTGTTCATTTCTTCTCCCCATTTTTTGATGGGGTTAGATGTTTTTTTCTTGTAAAGTTCTGTCAGTGCCTTGTATATTTTGGAGATTAGCCCCTTATCTGATGGGTATTGGGTGAATAGTTTCTCCCACTCAGTGGGTGGCTCTTGTATCCTGGGCACTATTTCCTTTGAGGTGCAGAAGCTTCTCAGCTTAATATATTCCCATCTGTTAATCTCTGCTTTCACTTGCTTGGAGAGTGCAGTTTCCTCCTTGAACATGCCTGTAATGTCCTGGAGTGTTTTGCCTATGTGCTGTTCTATATATCTTATGGTTTTGGGGCTGATATCGAGGTCTTTAATCCATTTGGATTTTACCTTTGTACATGATGTTAGCTGGGGGTCTAAGTTTAATTTTTTGCAAGTGGCTATCCAATTGTGCCAACACCACTTGTTGAAGAGGCTTTCCCTGCTCCATTTAGGATTTCCTGCTCCTTTATCAAAAATTAGGTGGTTGTATCTCTGGGGAACATTTTCTGAGTATTCAAGCCTATTCCACTGATCTGAGGACCTATCCTTATTCCAATACCATGCTGTTTTGATAACTGTTGCTTTGTAGTACAGTTTAAAGTTGGGGAAAGTAATTCCTCCCATATTCTTTTTCCCAATGATTGCTTTAGCTATTCGAGGGTGTTTATTGTTCCAAATGAATTTCAAAAGTGTCTGATCCACTTCTTTGAAGAATGTCATGGGTATCTTTAGAGGGATGGCATTAAATCTGTATAATGCCTTGGGGAGTATTGACATTTTGATGATGTTAATCCTGCCAATCCATGAGCAGGGTATGCGTTTCCATTTCCGTGTGTCCTCTCTTATTTCTTGGAGCAGAGTTTTATAGTTTTCTTTGTATAGGTCCTTCACATATTTAGTCAAGTTGATTCCAAGATATTTGAGTTTGTGTGGCACTATTGTGAATGGGGTTGTTTTCTTAATGTCCATTTCATCCTTATTACTATTGGTATATAGAAAGGCCATTGATTTTTGTGTGTTAATTTTGTAGCCTGCCACCTTGCTATATGAGTCTATTGTTTCTAGAAGCTTTTTGATAGAGTCTTTAGGGTTTTCTAAGTAGAGTATCATGTCATCTGCAAACAGTGAGAGCTTGACTTCTTCCTTTCCTATCTGGATTCCCTTGATATCCTTTTCTTGCCTAATCGCTATAGCAAGTACTTCCAGTGCTATGTTGAATAGGAGTGGAGAGAGGACAGCCTTGTCTTGTGCCAGAATTTAGAGGGAAGGCTTTCAGTTTTTCTCCATTGAGGATAATATTTGCCACTGGCTTGTGGTAGATGGCCTTCACTATATTGAGAAAGGTTCCCTCCATTCCCATCTGCTGGGAGTTTTGATCAAGAATGGGTGTTGGACCTTATCAAATGCTTTCTCTGCATCTATTGATATGATCATGTGGTTTTTATTTTTCTTGTTATTGATGTTGTGTATTATGTTGATAGATTTACGGATGTTAAACCAGCCTTGCATTCCTGGGATGAAACCTACTTGATCGTGGTGGATGATCTTCTTAACGAGGCATTGAATCCTATTTGCCAGGATTTTGTTGAGGATCTTTGCATCTGCATTCATCAGTGATATTGGTCTGTAATTTTCTTTTTTGGTAGCGTCTCTGTCTGGTTTAGGTATCAAGGTGATGTTGGCTTCATAAAAGCTATTTGGAAGTGTTTCTGTTTGTTCAATTTCATGAAAGAGTCTTGCCAAGATTGGCAGTAGTTCCTCTTGGAAAGTTTGATGGAATTCATTAGTGAATCCATCTGGACCTGGGCTTTTGTTTTTCGGCAGACATTTGATTACTGTTTTAATTTCATCAATGGTGATGGGGGTGTTTAGATATGCTACATCCTCTTCCTTCAACCGTGGAAGATTATAAGAGTCCAAGAATTTATCCATTTCTTCCAGGTTCTCATTTTTAGTGGCGTAGAGTTTTTCAAAGTAGTTTCTGATTACCCTTTGAATCTCTGTCATATCAGTAGTGATCTCTCCTTTTTCATTCCTGATACGAGTTATCAAGTTTCTCTCTCTCTCTTTCTTTGTTAGGTTTGCCAGTGGTCTATCAATCTTGTTTATTTTTTCAAAGAACCAACTTCTGCTTTCGTTGATCTTTCGGATTGTTTTTTGAGTTTCCACTTCATTGATTTCTGCTCTCAGCTTTGTTATTTCCTTCTGTCTTCCTATTCTTGGGTCCTTTTGTTGAGCATTTTCTAGTTCTATTAGCTGTGTCATTAAGCTACTCAGGTAAGCTCCTTCTTCCTTCCTGATGTGTGCTTGCAAAGCTATAAATTTTCCTCTCAGTACTGCTTTTGCTGTGTCCCATAGGTTCTGAGAGTTTGTGTCTTTATTGTCATTTGTTTCCAGGAACCTTTTTATTTCCTCCTTGATTTCATCTCGGACCCACTGGTTATTGAGCATGAGGCTGTTTAACTTCCAGGTGTTAAAGTGTTTCTTCTGAGTCCCTTTGGAGTTCACAAATAATTTCAGAGCCTTGTGGTCAGCGAAGGTAGTCTGCAAAATTTCTATCCTCTTGATCTTATGGAGGTATGTTTTATGTGCCAGCATGTGGTCTATCCTGGAGAATGTCCCATGTACATTGGAGAAGAATGTGTATCCAGGTTTCTGGGGATGGAGTGTCCTATATATATCCACTAGGCCTCTTTCTTCCATTTCTCTCCTCAGGTCTAGTATATTCTTGTTGGGTTTCAGTCTGGTTGACCTGTCCAGTGTTGACAAAGCCGTGTTAAGGTCCCCCACAATTATTGTGTTGTTGTTGATATTATTTTTCAGATTTGTCAACAGTTGTATTAAATATTTTGCTGGCCCCTCATTTGGTGCATATATGTTTAGGAGAGTGAATTCTTCCTGCTCTACGTACCCCTTGATTAATATAAAATGTCCGTCTTTGTCCCTTACAACCTTCCTGAGTATAAAGTTTGCATTATCTGATATTAGTATGGCCACTCCAGCTTTTTTATGGGTGTTGTTTGCTTGGATAATTTTTCTCCAGCCTTTTATTTTGAGTCTATGTTTGTTCTGACTATTCAGGTGCGTTTCTTGTAGGCAGCAGAAGGTTGGATTGAGTTTTTTGATCCATTTAGCCACTCTGTGTCTCTTAACTGGTGCATTTAGTCCATTGACGTTGAGAGAAAGAATTGTCCTGGGATTTAACGCCATCTTTATTTCAAAATTTGGTGTGTCTTTTGGGTAGTCTTGTCTTAGATTAGGTCTTTCAGTTTCTCTCTTAAGACTGGTTTTGTGTCTGTGAAGTTTCTGAGCTGTTTTTTGTCTGTGAAACCATGTATTCTTCCATCAAACCGGAAAGTGAGTTTTGCTGGGTATAGTATTCTGGGTGAAGCATTCATTTCATTCAGTCTTGTCACAATATCCCACCACTGCTTTCTGGCATTGAGTGTTTCTGGTGACAGGTCTGCTGTAAATCTCAGGGAAGCTTGCTTGAACGTGATTTCCCCTTTTGATCTTGCTGTTTTCAGAATTCTGTCTCTATCTGTGGGATTTGTCATTGTGACTAGGATGTGTCTTGGGGTGGTTTTTCTGGGGTCTCTTTTGGTTGGTACTCTTCGGGCATGCAGGATTTGATCACATATATTCTTTAGCTCTGGAAGTTTCTCTTTAATGATGTTCTTGACCATTGATTCTTCCTGGAAATTTTCTTCCTGGGTCTCTGGGACTCCAGTGATTCTTAAGTTGTTTCTGTTGATCTTATCATAGACTTCTATTTTCGTCTGTTCCCATTCTTTGACTAATTTTTCCATTGTCTGCTCATTTGCTTTAAGTTTTTTGTCCAATCTCTCCTGCTGTATGGAATTGTTATGTATCTCATCTTCCACAGCACCAAGTCTATTCTCAGCTTCTGATACCCTGTCCCAGAGCTTATCCATTTTGTCATTCACTTCGTTTACTGACTTTTTCAGTCCTGTTAGTTGACATGTTATTTCAGTTTGGAGTTTTGTCATTTCTGCCTTCATATTTTCTTGGTTCTTATTAGTGTTCTGTTCAATTCGATCCATGGTTTCTTGGAGTCTGTTGAGCACCTTCCATATTGCTAGTCTAAAGTCCTTATCTGAGAGGTTGATTAGTTGTTCAGTCATTATCTGGTCCTCAGAATTGTCATCTTCATTCTCTATGTCTGATGCTGGCCTGCGTTGTTTCCCCATTGTCACACTTGCATTGTGGGTTTTTCTACGTGTTGTGGTGGTATTCATTGTCTATATGATGTAGGCAGCACACTCCTCTGGCTCCTCCCTTTCTGGATGGGCTGACTTGCCTCTAAGGGAGGGGAGTCCTCCGTGGATGAAGCCTCACACTGGGTCAAATCTTAGGCTCGAGCATGCAACAGAGAAGACAGTCCAGAGAGAAATGTTTGCTTCTGTGATATCGCGCCGTTCTTAGTGTGATTTTTCCTTCTTGTTGCAATGGAGTTCTTTCCTTAGAAAGAGTGCACGGCCGCTCCGCTTCGCTACGCGGCCGTGCTCCTCTGAGCCTCTTTTTGCCCCACTCGCAAGAGTTTCACGCAAGAGGACAGTAGACAGACATAGACAGTCACACTCACAGTCTTTCACAGCTGAGCCCCACTGGGCCGGTGTACTTTCGCGGATTTTCCCCGCCTGGTGTCACACACAGGGAGCCGGGTTTTGCAAAGCTTAGCCGGTTTTTATGCTCTGAAGTCCCTCCCTGAAAATGGCGTCTGGGTGAGCGAGGTTTCTGGAGGCTCTTTTTGCCCCACTCGCAAGAGTTTCACGCAAGAGGACAGTAGACAGACATAGACAGGTCACACTCACAGCCTTTCACAGTTGAGCCCCACTGGGCCGGTGTACTTTCGCGGATTTTCCCCGCCTGGTGTCACACACAGGGAGCCAGCTTTTGCAAAGCTTAGCCGGTTTTTATGCTCTGAAGTCCCTCCCTGAAAATGGCGTCTGGGCGAGCGAGGTTTCTGGAGCCTCTCCTTGCCCCACTCGCAAGAGTTTCACGCAAGAGGACAGTAGACAGACATAGACAGGTCACACTCACAGCCTTTCACAGTTGAGCCCCAGTGGGCCGGTGTACTTTCGCGGATTTTCCCCGCCTGGTGTCACACACAGGGAGCCGGCTTTTGCAAAGCTTAGCCGGTTTTTATGCTCTGAAGTCCCTCCCTGAAAATGGCATCTGGGCGAGCGAGGTTTCTGGAGCCTCTCCTTGCCCCACTCGCAAGAGTTTCACGCAAGAGGACAGTAGACAGACATAGACAGGTCACACTCACAGTCTTTCACAGCTGAGCCCCACTGGGCCGGTGTACTTTTGCGGATTTTCCCCGCCTGGTGTCACACACAGGGAGCCGGCTTTTGCAAAGCTTAGCCGGTTTTTATGCTCTGAAGTCCCTCCCTGAAAATGGCGTCTGGGCGAGCGAGGTTTCTGGAGGCTCTTTTTGCCCCACTCGCAAGAGTTTCACGCAAGAGGACAGTAGACAGACATAGACAGGTCACACTCACAGCCTTTCACAGTTGAGCCCCACTGGGCCGGTGTACTTTCGCGGATTTTCCCCGCCTGGTGTCACACACAGGGAGCCGGGTTTTGCAAAGCTTAGCCGGTTTTTATGCTCTGAAGTCCCTCTCTGAAAATGGCGTCTGGGTGAGCGAGGTTTCTGGAGCCTCTCCTTGCCCCACTCGCAAGAGTTTCACGCAAGAGGACAGTAGACAGACATAGACAGTCACACTCACAGCCTTTCACAGTTGAGCCCCACTGGGCCGGTGTACTTTCGCGGATTTTCCCCGCCTGGTGTCACACACAGGGAGCCGGGTTTTGCAAAGCTTAGCCGGTTTTTATGCTCTGAAGTCCCTCCCTGAAAATGGCGTCTGGGTGAGCGAGGTTTCTGGAGCCTCTCCTTGCCCCACTCGCAAGAGTTTCATGCAAGAGGACAGTAGACAGACATAGACAGGTCACACTCACAGCCTTTCACAGTTGAGCCCCACTGGGCCGGTGTACTTTCGCGGATTTTCCCCGCCTGGTGTCACACACAGGGAGCCGGGTTTTGCAAAGCTTAGCTGGTTTTTATGCTCTGAAGTCCCTCCCTGAAAATGGCGTCTGGGCGAGCGAGGTTTCTGGAGCCTCTCCTTGCCCCACTCACAAGAGTTTCACGCAAGAGGACAGTAGACAGACATAGACAGGTCACACTCACAGTCTTTCACAGTTGAGCCCCACTGGGCCGGTGTACTTTCGCGGATTTTCCCCGCCTGGTGTCACACACAGGGAGCTGGCTTTTGCAAAGCTTAGCCGGTTTTTATGCTCTGAAGTCCCTCCCTGAAAATGGCATCTGGGCGAGCGAGGTTTCTGGAGCCTCTCCTTGCCCCACTCGCAAGAGTTTCACGCAAGAGGACAGTAGACAGACATAGACAGGTCACACTCACAGTCTTTCACAGTTGAGCCCCACTGGGCCGGTGTACTTTCGTGGATTTTCCCCGCCTGGTGTCACACACAGGGAGCCCAGAATTGGACATTTTTTGACATAACTGATAATAATACATTTTTTAGGAAGACTAAAAGCAACATTTTTTTAAAATAGAAAATTGAAGAAAAACTAAAGAAATGGAACAGAAAGGAAAGAATATTTTTGAAAACCATTGACTCACAATGTATTCATTGAAGCACCAGCAGAAAGTTTAGTAAACGTCTTTAAAAAAAAAAAAAAAAGAATAAGAGTTAAATAAATAAATAAATAAAGCAAAAAAGGTGTGAGATTGGCAATTTTTGTCTGCATAGGCCCAGCAAAATATGGGCAAAATAGAGAAAAAAGCCTTGTCCTAAATACAAAGAGACCCCATCCCCAAAACTCTCTGGCGCAAGACTGACTCTAGGCTCCAGGCACACCAGCCTGACCAACCCCTGGTTCATTCTCTGTGGTCACGGAGAATTTTTTTTTTCACACATTAGCAGTTGTTGTCATATTAAAAACTTTTAAAATTACGAACTAATTTTATTTGCCAGGATAGGTAATTAATATAAAATGTCTGAAACGATGATTTTAAATTTTACTGTTTTTAAATATTTCTGATGAGAAATGAAAAAAAAGATTTTCTTTTCTTTTTTTTTTTTTTTTTTTTTGGTTTTTGGGCCACACCCGGTAACACTCAGGGGTTACTCCTGGCTATGTGCTCAGAAGTTGCTCCTGGCTTGGGGGACCATATGGGACACCGGGGGATCGAACCACCGTCCGTCCAAGGCTAGCGCAGGCAAGGTAGGCACTTTACCTTTAGCGCCACCGCCCGGCCCCAAGATTTTATTTTCTTAAAAATTCAAGCTTTGTTTTTTTTTTTTAACATCTGTACTTTGTTATTGGGAACACTCATTGTCTTTATTGGCCTATTTTTCAATTTTTATTGCAAAAGTTGAAATATTACAATGATTATGATCTGAGGCAGTTTCTGACTAGTGAAACTTATTTGAGCCTTTTCATTTATGCTCTCCTAAATGAAATAATTTTTTTATTTAAAATAAATAAGTTTTTGAATCTTGGAGAACACAAAACTGAAATGAGATGCTCTTTTTTCCATCAGTCCAGCAAATATCTCTACAGGCTTAGTCATAAAACCCAGCATGGAAATAATGCTTGTCTCACAATCAGGTCAGAAATGATAACTGAAACCATGGAATCCTTAAGATAAGCTACCTGTGTAATCAGGGGAAATAGCTGAAAGCCTAATAGAAGGCTTTGTGTTGGAGGACAGTGATTGAAGTTCAAAAGGCTTAGTAGAGGTCAAGTTGGCAATGTCAGGTATTTCCCCACGTTTTCTTCATTCAATTTAGTTGAAACAATCTGCTCCTGTGAAAGAGTTAGTGGCTTTCTTTACACTGGGGGGCCTAGGCACCGAGATGGTAGGTTTCCCTTGCACCAGAAGCCAAGTCTGGGATAGTTTAAGAAAAAAAAAAAAAAGAAAGAAAGAAGAGTAGGTTGATTTTCAACTCTGTGGGGAATTTAGATGCAACACAATGATTGTAAATCTTGTGAATTTACCACATTCAGTTGAAAAGGATAAATGCAATTATTTATATGCATGTATTAGCCAATGATTAACAACTAGTCTTTTCAGACTTTCCTTATTTCTAAAGGGGATGGCCATTTTTGTGTCTGTCACATTAATTGAGCTGGTTTTCTTCCTGTTTAGTCTAAACTACTGCTGATTGCCTTGACCCCTGCTCAGCAGAGGGAAAAAAAATGCCATGGACTGGGGGATTTTGTAAAAGTTTTCAGTGGCAAAGGCTGCTTGATGAAAGCAGAAAGAGAGAATGCCTAAGCTTATGACATTAAAAAGTAAGTTTTGTAGACTTGGGATTTTTGTCTCATGCCACTCTCCCCCTTTTTGAAATGTGTGGTCTTATTTTTTCCCATGTATAATTATTTTACAAACATGAGTGAACTTTGGGGGGGGGGTGAATAGAAATGGGACATATCCTGACTGACTGAAGTAAATGATCAGATTACAGAGATAAATTGATATTTGAGAGGTTCCGGAATACTGGATAATTATGGCACATACCTCCAGGAAATTCACACACCCATATATAAAACACAAGTACACACACCACATTAACCTCCTGAATGTATGATTTTGACTATATAGACTTTAATTATATAAAAGTTTTAGGTGATAAAGACTAATTTTAATTTGGATAGCACACTTTCACTATTACTATAGTTTAATATCTATTTCAAAGCCATAATCTCAATAACTCTCCATTTGGCAAATCGTGGCTAAACTTAGTAGGGACAAAATAATATCACCCAAACCAGGATAATTTTCAGATGCACTTGGGTCTTTTCAGACCCAAATAGAATTTCCAAAATTGGGATCTGGCAGTCTGTACTCTCAAAAGGTCCTTAGCTACTTCTCTGATAGGCAATCAAATTTTTGAAGCTTAAAACAATAAACCAAGAAAAATAAGTCATTATATAGTAATCAATTTGAAATAGAAAAAATATGAAATCTACTAAAGAAACACTAATCTTGGTAGTATACATAACAGCATAATCATCAATGACTTACATGGAGTTTCCAAGTAGTTCCCTGGATCGACATATGAGTTCCATTTTATGGATTAGAAAACTGATACAAATATAAAAGAAAAAATAGAAAATTGATAGTGGGGCTAGAGAGCTAGCACAGCAGTAGGGCATTTGCCTTACACATGGGACAGACCCAGGCTCAAGTCCCAGTGTCCCTTATTGTCCCTAGAGCCTGCCATGAACTACTTCTGAGCGAAGAGTCAGAAGTAATCCCTGAGCGCTGCCAGGTGTGGTCCAAAAACCAACCAACCAACCAAACCAAACAAAAAAACCCAACAACAACAAAAAGAAAGCTGATACTGTTAATTAATTAATATCTGAAGACTAATAACTACAGGGAAAACCCAAATTCAGTTCTAAATCTTCAAGCTACATGCCCAAGTCAGTACACTAACTTCTAGTAGCTGCAAGAGAAACTCACTAATGAGGGGACTAGTGGGTAAGATGTTTGCTTTTACATGGCTGACCTGGGTTCAATTCCTAGCACCCACTATGGCTCCCCAGGTACCACCAGGAGTGATCCCTAAGTCATAGAACGAGGAGTAAGCCCTGAGCATCACTGCTGTGATTCACAAACAAAACCCCAAACTGAAAAAATAAACATAAACTTCACTATAGGGGTTTTCACCCTTGGGATAGATCTCTTGATTTGCTATTCTATCTTTTTTCAATGACTTTTTACAATGACTTTTGAGGTCAGCTTTATTTCAGTTGAGAATACATTTATCGAGTCATTCCTGTGGTGGATGGGAGGTTAGGCCTCAGAGGGATGGACATTATAAACCTCAAGCTACTTTACTGGGAAGATAATTTTTCTGGCACAAAAGTGACAAGTAACAGGTCAAAGTGACAAAGTGTTCAATGCAGACTTATAGTCTAACGAAAATGCAAATTGAACTGCATTTTAGCAGATCCCAATAAATTACTTGGCTCTAAAATTTTTTTTTTTTTTTTTTGGTTTTTGGGCCACACCCGGTGACGCTCAGGGGTTACTCCTGGCTATGCGCTCAGAAGTCGCTCCTGGCTTGGGGGACCATATGGGACGCCGGGGGATCGAACCGCGGTCCGTCTCCTAGGCTAGCGCAGGTAAGCCTTACCTTACCTCCAGCGCCACCGCCCGGCCCCGGCTCTAAAATTTTAATATATTTTTCAATTAAAATTTAAATTTTTGGGGACCATTCAAGGCAGTGCTCTGGGCTTATTTCTGACTCTACACTCATGGATCACTCCTGGTAGTCCTGGGAGACAATGGGGGTACTGATGATAGTACCTGGTTTGCCAAGTACAAGGTAAGCAGTCTACAAACTGTATTATCTCCCAGCCCGGACCTCAAGTTTTTATACAAGACTAAAGAAAAAGGAGGATTTGGTGTAAGTCTTGAATAGTTACATTTAGAAAGTTTAGGAGAACTTCACATATGGGAACAGTATTAGTGAAGAGGAGTGCAAGTGTGTGTGTGTGTGTGTGTGTGTGTGTGTGTGTGTGTGTGTGTGTGTGTGCATGTGCGCTTAACCATTTGAGGTGCTCAGGGGAACATTTACAGCTGAAGACAGTGAAAGAAGGAATAGAATGAGTGAGAAGGGCCTATAATTTAGGGAGGTCAGACAGCATAGGGCACTGAGATCATTCAGTTATAAGGCGACATTTGAAGTTATTGCTCTCTTCTTCCTTGTTTTTAATTCTATCATATCTGTGCTCCATCCCTAATATTTTCACCAAGAATTTTGCAATCAAAGGCTCTATAACAGTTTTGGGGGCCTCAGGATATTTCAAGAGGACTATAGGTAAAAAACCTTGCAAATGGGAGGCCATGGCACAAGACATGGGGACCAAACAGTAAGGTGGAGTTCAAAGAACAAAGTTAGGAGATTAGTAGGGGCTGGGAAGATAGTTGGTAGGTAGGGTACTTGCCCTGCAGACCAAGATTTGATCCCCGGTACACCATATGGTCCCCCAAATTTTGCCAGGAGTGATCCTTCAGTGTGAAGCCAGGACTAAGCTCTGAGCATCACTGGGTGTGGACCCGAAACAAAAAAAAACAAACAAAAAAAATTGAAGAAGGAACCCCAGTTAGAAAAACTCTACTTTAACCAACAGATCTAAAGGCCCTAGTCTTTGTCCAGAATCAGAAACACGGTGAATATGACCATCATTCTGAGACACATGCGGGATCAGTGATGTTGAGAGACACAAAAGCCTTAGCACAATAGACAGAGAATCGGCAGGTCCCTAGAATATGACTAATTTTTCTCTGGCTGTTTGGTAACAGGTGGTATTTATCTAAGCAGTCTGCCCTGGGCAGCTGGCTGATGGGATCTTCCAGCTGGACATCTTCTCTCTATTTAGACCCACCACACCTGCTTCAGACAGCAAACAAGAGGCTTTCTCATCTCCAGTATCTACAAGTGGGGGGCTGGGGGAATAGATAAACCATTCAGCGTACAGCTGTAGTATTTCATGATGTCCAAGTATCCCATCTGGCCTTCTATTAGGAAAGGAGGTTTTAGGTTTAGAGGTGGGCTTCCCCCCCACCCCCCCCCCCCCCCCCGACCCCAACCTCCCCAGGGGATTGTTTTGTTCTGTTGAGTTACTTTCTTTTAAAGAAGAGATTTCATCATTTGCTGGTCTCATGTGAATAGATTTATCTCTCATTAAAACTTCCTTTCCTTGAAGCATGCACTGACATGAGGGTGCCTGTCCCTCCAAGCTTTTATTGTACTGCATTAAGGAATAGTAGAATAGTCTCATGAAAGATTAATCACTTCCTGTAAGCATCTTGTACCTGCAGACAGGCAATTACTGAAATATGTCTGAAAAAAAAAAAAACCAATAAGGAAGGATGTTAGATTGTAACAGCCAGGTATTTTTTTTGGCAGAGTGACTACAGAACTTGTTTGGGTGCCAGAATTTTGAAGCCAAAAAGAACTTCTGTGCTGAGTTAATGGATCATAGTTTGTTTTGTACTTGAGCAGCAATGTTTTCTTTGTAATAATAGTCAAAACTTTGACACTGCACAGGTATTTCTCTTAAGGCTGTAAGTGTGTTCATTCTTAGTATTTCTCTGTTTTAACTGAATGATAAATTCAGGTGAGTTCTATAACAATAAATTATGCTAAGTCATCTGACAAATTACATTGTATGATGATAAATTCAGTCAAACTAAATCATGTGGAATAAATTCAGTCCTGGAAATTTAGAAGACCTTATATTTCTACTATAGGTCTTCCAGACAGTAGATCATCATTAAATATTTGAGTTGTCAAAGGACTTAGAAGAAAAGTGTGAGATTTGAGAGATACAATTTTAGTTCTAAAATTTTTATTAATTACTGGAAAACTGGATACATCATTATCTTGACTCAAATTTTTTTATTTGCCAAACTGTGTTGTAGATTTTGTGTGAGAGACTGGAGATTAAGAAAACAAATATTTACTTTCAATAAGCTGGGACTTTCTAGTAAGGAAATTAAAAACAAAAGCATCCACCACAAAATGAACATTTAGTGAATATTTGCTATCTCATAGGTACTCTAGTCCTGTGTATGTATTCATTCATTTAATCCAGAATTAGTATTTAATCTAATATAGATGTTTGGATTTATAAATCAAGTCACAAATAGTTACAAATCTTCCTATAATTAGCTCTCACAAAGCTGGTATAGAAATAAAAATACCAAAGTGGATAGATATGTGAAGTCTTTGATGAGATGAGAACAGGGTAAGGAGAGGAAGCTTCCTCAACTCAGCATGATTGGAATCAGGGAAGACTATAAGAGTACAACTGTACAAGAATGAGTAATATCTAAGCCCTGTCCTTGTTATTTCTACTTCTCGTCTTGGAATCAAAGATTGGTCATTTGTTCTCTTCAGTTTTGATGCCAGTTAATGACCTTTGTCACTGACTAGACATTGTGCTCTGCTTGTGACATCTCTCCAATGGTTTCTCAACACATTATTTGACTGTAAGCAGCTATAATTACAACCTTTTTTATGGGCAGCTAGATGTGGTAGGAAGAATGTGAACTTAGAAGTTAGATACACTTCGATTTAAATCTGGTCTCCCATTAGCAAGTTGTGCAATATTAGCTTCATAGTATTACTCATCACTTTGGGTTCTTTTTTAAGATAACTAATTGAGCTAATCTATGTAAAATATTCATTATATAGAAGACTACCAGTAAACATCAACTCCTTATCTCACTGGACTATATTTATATCTATATTTGGATTTTGGTTTAATCCTATACCTTGCATGAATGTGTAAAAATGATAGAAGGTTAATTTTTTTTAAATGGGAGAAGAGGAATAATTTATGTCAGTGTGATAATATTAAGTCACAGTGCATATACAACATCTCTCTGAAATAATTTACTCCTTTGCTTTCTAATCTTCACCCACAACTACTTTCTCTGTTTAATTTAAATCTCTTTGTCTGGGCCCGGAGAGATAGCACAGCGGTGTTTGCCTTGCAAGCAGCCGATCCAGGACCTAAAGTGGTTGGTTCGAATCCCGGTGTCCCATATGGTCCCCCGTGCCTGCCAGGAGCTATTTCTGAGCAGACAGCCAGGAGTAACCCCTGAGCACCGCTGGGTGTGGTCCAACCCCCCCCCCCCCAAATCTCTTTGTCTTTCAGGTCTTGACTTAGATGTTCTAATTTTTTTCCCCTCACGAAGTCATGTTTCCTCCTTTCTGCTTCTGAACTATAGGAGATTTAAGTACCAGAATTTTAAATTATTTAAATTAATGAGTTTCAATACAATATAAAAATCAGCAATTTCAAAGTATATAATTCAGCGGTACTACATTCGAAGTGTCATATTATCCCTTCTACCTACGTCTATCAGTGGTTAAACAAAACACCGTTGTGAAGGTTGTTTTGATAGTTGCTTTATTCTTATACACAAATAAAAATTAAATAATTTAAGATGAAATGTAAGCACATGAATATATTCAGTAGACTAAAGAATTAAAATTTGCCAAAATTATTCTGTGGAACAAAGCTAAAAGGAAAACTTGATATGGCTCTGGTTTAATGAAAATGAAAAATACCAGATGTATGTATGGACATGTGCCTGCATTTGTGTGTATCTCTGCATATGTGTTGTGAACATGATACATGATAGGTTGACTATATTTCATTTATATATTTGTTAAATTGTCTCCTTCACAGTGTTTGATTTTAACTATTTATCAAATGTTAAAAATTAAATTCTTCCTGACAAGCTGTTGTAAGGTGTTTTTTTTTTAAAAATGTTTCTGCATTTGTTTTAACTTCTTTTGGTATCTTATCTAGGAGCGGAATCACTGAGTTCTATGGAGATCCTATATTTCATTTTTGATAATCTTTCAGATTTTTTGTTTTCTAATTTTCAATAATTTACCCAAGTATAACTGAAAGATAACTTCAAAATGTGGGGTTTACAGCACTTAAAAATGTTCAATGCCAGCAGGCCTAGAAGATTTGATTCAGGGGAAAAATATATCAAAGGTGATACTTATAAATCTATTTTATAAAGATAATTTTGCTTACATAAAAACCCTAAACAAACATATATGGCTACAAGGTAATTTTTAATTTTTTATTTTTTTGGTTTTGGACTGCAGCTGGTGACGCTTAGGGATTACTCCTGGCTATGCACTCAGAAATCACTCCTGGCTATGCACTCAGAAATCACTCCTGGCTTGAGGGACCAGATGGGATGCTGGGGGTGGGAGGGATCGAACTACGGTCTGTCCTAGGTTAGCACACGCAAGGCAGATGCCTTATGGCTTGTGCCATGGCTCTGGCCCCACAAGGTACTGTTTAATGGCGAGAGGGGAAATACCCAGTGATTCTCAGGAGTCACTCCTGATCTGTGTGCAGGTGACCATAAGATGCAGTGATAACATCTGAACCTCCTGTGTGCTCTCTAGCCCATTGAGGTCTCTGACTCCTGGCTGGATAGATTCTTATGAAAAAGGGGTGAAGAACAAGCAATCATATCCTAGCTCCACAGACTTCTCATAGAGTTTCCAGATTAAGTCATATAGGGAGGGCTGATATTTTTCTTTTGTTTGCTACTTCTGCCTATATGCTCAGGGATCACACTTGGTGGGCTCTGGAAACCATATGGAATATCAAAAATTGAATTCAGGTTGGGAACATGCCAGGAAAACTCCTTACCTGCTGTATGATCTCTTCACTTAAATCTTATGCTTTAGACTCTTCAGATTTAATGAGCATCATCTGAAGCCTACGAACTGAAATGAAGAGATGCCACAACACAAGGTATAAGAAACTCAATTTCTGGTTCCTGGAGATATAGTTTAGGAGGGAAGGCACTTGCCTTGCATCCTTTAGACTCTTATTTAATTCTCCTGAGCATCTCTGTCTGTGGACCCTAAACCCTCCCTCTAAAACACATAAACAAATCCCGTTTCTAACTTATTAGCAATTACTCTGAGTGAAGCACCATATTAGTTGCTGAAGCTGGTGTAATGGGAAGGATTTGGGTTGATTCTGAATATTAGTCCTGTGCAGGAGCAACTGGAATCATGATATTTAAACTTAAAATATTAACTTTACCAAGAAAAGCTTGATTATGTTACATAGGCATATATGAAAAAGAAACATTTCCTTTTATTTTTTTAAAAAGGAAACACATTCTAAGAGAATTCTCAGAGAATGCTTAAACTGCAAAAGCAATATTTAAACTATTTTTTAAAAAGATCCGGAAGCTCTGTATCTAGAGAGAAGATGGGGGGTTAATTGGAAGGGAAGAAGTGATCTGAGTTTGGCTAGCGAGTTTGACTCTGGTTCTGCGTAAGCTACGTGCTCGACAGAATTGCAACGAAACACTAGATAACTATCGCTCCAAAGCAAGCAAATAGGGACTGTGTATCCAAAGAGAAACATCAACTGTTTTAGGAGAGTAAAGAACTGAAATATGGATTAAAAATCTGAGACAGTTCAATTCAATAAGTAAGGATTACCGTTAAGGAATACCAGGAAAGGAAGTTAGTTTCTTAAGAAATCATGTTATTCAGTTCTTTGGTGCAAAATGTTTCTAGACTTGGTCCTCAAAGCCCCAAACTCTTCTTAGGTAAGTTATTTTAGTAATTATATAAGTTAGCTCTGCTGAAAAGTAGCGTTTGGGTGGTTTGTCTAAATATTAAACCAGCAGACAGCTAGTTTCTAAATGTAGCTACTTTCCTCTCATAATCACTAGGGGATCACTTTGTTTTATAGGAGGAATAAACTGGAAAATAAAATTCTACAAGCTATTCACTAGAAATAGTTTATATTGCCCCTAAGAAAGGAGATCCTTTCCCAAAATCTTCAAGTTCCACGTTGAGGGGGAACCATAAATATCTCAAATCATGATTTATTTTTTTAGTTTTTTTTATTAATAACATTATGATTTACAAAGTTGTTCATAATTGAGTCATTTCATACATACCATATTCCAACACTATTCCATCACCAATGTCCTCCCACCTCTATCAACATCCCTAGTCTCCTTCACACACATACCTCTTGCCCCTTGACGGGTATATAACAAATTCATTTCATATTGCTTAATCCAGCAACATTTAAAGAAATGGCAAATGGAATGATCAGAAAATAAATCACTGAAGCTAATCTATGATGATAAATTACTATGTCATTTTAGCTTATATAATAAAGAAATAATTTAATACAGCATAGTTTAATGCTTAGTCTTATTACATAACTGAGACTTCAATCCTAGCATCTAAAATATATTATTTTAAATTTTATTTTGTACTTGGATTTTAGTACAAAAATCAAATCATGATTTAATATCACTGAATGATTCTATTTTTTTTATCTGTGTCATGTTCTTATTAAGCAGTTATATTTACTTTTATGATTTTTCATTAGTGGCATGTAAGCTAAGAATGTTTCTTAAGGGGCCAGTATGATAGTACAGTGATAGGATGTTTGTCTTGCACATGGCCAACCCAGTATAGACCCAGGTTCAATCCCGGGCATCCCATATGGTCCTACAAGCCTGCCAGGAGTGATTTCTAAGCACAGAGCCAGGAATAACTCCTGAGCACAACTGAGAGAAGCCCCCAAACAAAAACAAAACAAAGTAATGTTTCTTAAACCAACTCATGCTTTGTAATCATGTATCAGGCTATTCTTTAGGGTAGAAGTGACACAGTCATTGTATGCTGCAAACACATCTTCTTGCAGCTAGTTAAAAAGTGATCACAGTTGATAAATGTATTTGACTTTTGTGGTTCCCTAGAAACAGTTCTATGATCTGCCTGGATATTATTTGGATTCAGATTAGAGGCAGCCTTACAGCATTGTGTTTTACAGGAGTCTTGACATTAATCTCTTACTTACATATCTTGGTAACATAAAAACAGCCACAGGCCAAAAGAAGAAACTGTGGTTCAAGAGAAAGAGTGGGTTGGGGAAATAGTAAAAATGATCTTTGCTAATCACAGCTGCCTTCCAGAATTTTAGAGGCCTTCCCCCATTTTACACTGAGCTTTACATTGGGGTTCATTTTACCAAAGGTGTAACTAAACTTAAGTTTTCAGATATGAAAAATGAGATAAAAGTGTTACTGATATTTTAGGGTTCTTACGAATATTAAATAAAATAATGTATATAGTACACAGTTTCTGGCTCGTACTTAAGTTTAGAAAGTGGTCAGAGTTCTAAAATCACATTCTTTAGTCTGTTCAGAGGTCTTACCTGCCTTTGGTGGGGAATTGGGGTACTTATATTCCTGAGTACTTTAATTAAAATAATTTGGTTTGGTATTTGGACCACACCAGTGGTATTCACAGAGGTACTTTTTTTTTTTTTTTTGGTCACATCCAGTGGCACTCAGGAGTTACTCCTGGCTCTGCACTTAGGAATGAATCCTGGCAGGCTCAGGGAACCATAGGGATCACTGGGAATCAAACCTGAGTTGACTGTGTGCAAGGCAAAAAGCCCTATCTAGTGTGCTCCAGTCCCCTGAGAGGTACTTTTGGCTCTGTGCTTGGGAGTCACATCTGATGGTGCTTGTGGAAAGATCAGTGCTGGGAGTTGAACCCAGGCCTGCCAATGCAAAGAACGCACTGAGCTATCTAACCTACTGAGCTATCTCTCTGGTTCCTACATTCCCACTTTAAATGGGAAGTTTAATTTTTTAATTATCGAGTGTGAATTATTTCCAGGAGAGATTTGCATTTCAAACATGGTTTATATGTTTATGCAGAGCACATGGGAATTTAAAATATAGCCTAGGAACTGTGACAACTTTGTATTTATACAGGCCAAATTAATATCTGAATGAAGAAAATATTATCTTGGAACCAGGATAAAATTTATTATCACTATGCATTGATAAAAATAACAATCTCCTTAAATGTTATCTGGATAATTTGCAGTTGTGTTTTCTTCATCACTAACTCATTCATTCATTTATTTATGAGTGCTATTTTTAATAACCCAAGGATTCAATATGATAAATTCTCATTTTTCCAAGCTCATGATTTAACAATTATTTTCCAAATACAACTTAATAATTAGATGACAGAATCTGGAAACAAATCAAGGCCTTTTTATTTAGCTGCCACATAATCTTCCAACAAAAAATATTGAAAATTAAGAGGAATAAACTAGGAGCATATGGATTTCATTTTCCTCAAAATACATTTTGATTTGAAAATTAAGGGAAAACTGGAACAAATTTTTTGAAGCCAATTTTTAAAAGAAGGTAAATATTTGGCTAAATACAAAGTAATACCAAACTCAAAATATTTCAGTTTTAAACACCACTGCCAAATGCTAAAAGATTTTTTTCCTCTTAAATGGCAATAAAAGGTGATATATCTTTCTTTACAAGAACCTGGTTTCTTTTCTTTTCCATATGATTAACAGGCAATATGGAAATTCTGACTGAAGTTTTTATTTATTTTTTTAATACCTGGACTAGGATACTGATAATGTGGATTCCATGTTTTTTTATAAAAACCATGAAAACTTTTAGAGATTAGGAAACAAACAAACCTGTGATAAACTCAATTAATTTAAAAATTAGATAATTTTGTTACTGTAAATTCAACCTTTCAGATTTTGATATTTCTTTGATTAGGAGAATATTTTTGATGGTCGTATATGTGGTTGATTTCTTATATTGTGCACAGTCTGTACTTTTAAGAACAGAAGCTTGTTATCTCAGTATTTTTTCAAAAGAATAAATGAAATGCCTAATAAATAATTAAGCTACAAGTAATTTGTAAAACTAACGAATCTTGTGTTTTGATCAGGTACTTCCCAAAGATTTATTCCCCTCACTGAGTTGTATTTCACCTTAGGGTACAATTTGCAATTTAGCTTTTCTTCTAAAAAGAAGCTATTACAAAAATGTTAAAAAGATGGAATTGGGGGCCGGAGAGGTGGCGCTAGAGGTAAGGTGTCTGCCTTGCAAGCGCTAGCCAAGGAAAGATCGCTACCGTGGTTCGATCCCCCGGCGTCCCATATGGTCCCCCCAAGCCAGGAGCAATTTCTGAGCGCTTAGCCAGGAGTAACCCCTGAGCATCAAATGGGTATGGCCAGAAAAAAAAAAGATGGAATTGGAGAGCTAGATAGCGGGTGCTTACCTTGCATGCTGTGGACCTGGCTTCCATCTCCAGCACCCCATATGGTCCTTCGAGAACTTCCAGAAGTGATCTCTGATAAGAGAGCCAGGAGTAAGCAAGTCTAAGAAAAGTTTGAAGAAAGAACAACATACGAGAATCTTCCTATATGACAAGGTTCATTGTGAAAGGATCAGGTTGTCCTATTAGCTACCATTGCCCCTTTATTTCTTTTTTTGGGGGGGCACACCTGGTGACGCTCAAGGGGTTACTCCTGATTATGTGTTCAAAAATCGCTTCTGGCTTGGGGGATCATATGGGATGCTGGGGGGGGGGGATCAAAAAGTGGTTCTTCCTAGGCTAGCGCCAGCAAGGCAGAGGCCTTACCGCTTCACACCACTGCCATGGCCCCAAATGCCCCCTTTCTTAAACTGCCCCCTTTTCAGGCAATCTTACAGTTGGGTCTGTCTTATAATGAAAGTCGTTCTTTATTCTGGAGAAATGGCAAATGCAAAGCCCCCTAAGATGATTGATCTGTTATTAAATTTTAAACTGAAGGGAATGCAACATTAGGTAAGTTATACAATATACTAAGAGAAAAATAACTTCTGGTTTTGAACTGGGTACAGATTATTTTCTTCCAGAACACTTAATGATTCAAAATTTATAGTGCTACTTTGATATAAGTTATGCAATAATACCTTTCATTGTTAATTTGCCTAAATTGAACATAACTGAGTTACATGTCCAGAGTGAATCTTTGTATGTATCTCTTAATGTAGTTCCTACATGTGTATGCACTTAATTGATAAAGGTTTATAGTAGATTGTGCTTAGAAAAATAATTAATAGCAAGACCTTGGGCATGAGTTAGTGCATGCTGAAAGCCCGAAAACACATGACGATCAGTGGGTCCTGACTTGGTCTTCTAATGCGGAGTAAAATCTCATAGAATTACATTAAATGAGAAATGAAACTTGACACTTCTGACTTCAAAATTTAATTTTGAAAAAGGGGCTCATGGCATCCCCCAAATGGCACATGTCTGCTGACTAAGCAGTGCAAGATGCTGTAACTAAATCCTAAAAGTGAAGGCTGAAAATAGAAATAATTGGAGAAAAGGAAAGAAAATTGTGTTAGTAAATTCTGCAACCACTAATCCCTGTTTTTTGATCAAAGGCGTCTACGCATTACCTAACTCCATTCTAGCTTTTATGACTACTGCAAAGGAGTGTTCTTTCTCATTTGCAGTGTTAGAAGATGTCTATGTAAACAAACATCTCCTGAGCACATTATTCAGAGTTGCCTGTTCCCTGGCCTTTTTTAGAAATCTGATTTGGTGTTAACTAGAATTTTTTTGGGGGAAGTCACAACTCAGCAGCTCATAGATTCACAACTGAGCAACAGATATACTATCTTCTGTTTTTAATGCTTCATTTCTATCTCTTCTGGGAGAAAATCTGATGCCAAGCATTTAGCAGACACTGAAGATGTGGTGTCTGTAAGACCCTCACTCTTTGGAATAAAAATTTCACTTCAGTACTTTTGAACATTTGTTCTTATTTCTTACATATTCTGACTCTTGTCATGGCTCCTGAATACATGGTTATTAAAACAAATAAAAAGTAAACCATCATAGATTGTCCACTTCTCTCTCTTGTTCTTTCTTTCTTTCTTTCTTTCTTTCTTTCTTTCTTTCTTTCTTTCTTTCTTTCTTTCTTTCTTTCTTTTCTTTCTTCTCTTCTTTCTTTTCTTTCTTTCTTTCTTTCTTTCTTTCTTTCTTTCTTTCGTTTCTTTCTTTCTTTCTTTCTTTCTTTCTTTCTTTCTTTCTTTCTCTCTTTCTTTCTCTCTCTCTTTCTCTCTTTCTCTCTTTCTTTCTTTCTCTTTCTTTCTTTCTTTCTTTCTTTCTTTTCTTCTTTCTTTCTTTCTTTCTTTCTTTCTTTCTTTCTTTCTTTCTTTCTTTCTTTCTTTCTCTTTCTTTCTTTCTTTCTTTCTTTCTTTCTTTCTTTCTTTCTTTCTCTCTCTCTTTCTTTCTTTCTTTCTTTCTTTCTTTCTTTCTTTCTTTCTTTCTTTCTTTCTTTCTTTCTTTCTTTCTTTCTTTCTTTCTTTCTTTCTTCTTTCTCTCTTCTCTTTCTTCTTTCTCTCTTTCTTTTCTTTCTTTCTTTCTTTCTTTCTTTCTTTCTTTCTTTCTTTCTTTCTTTCTTTCTTTCTTTCTTTCTTTCTTTCTTTCTTTCTTTCTTTTTCTCTCTCTCTCTCTCTCTCTTTTCTTTCTTTCTTTCTTTCTTTCTTTTTTTCTTTCTTTCTTTCTTTCTTTTCTTTCCTTTCTTCTTTCTTTTCTTTCTTCTTTCTCTTTCTTTCTTTCTTTCTTTCTTTCTTTCTTCTTTAATTCTTTCCTTTTCTTTCTTCTTTCTCTTTCTTTCTTTTCTTCTTCTTTCTTTCTTTCATTTCTTTCTTTCTTTCTTTCTTTCTTTCTTTCTTTCTCCTTTCCTTCTTTTCTTTCTTTCTTTCTTTCTTCCCTTTCTTTTCTTCTTTTCTTTCCCCTTTCTTTTCTTTTACCTTGCAGTGGCTTTGTACTCAGGGATTATTCCTTGCAGTCTTAGGGGACCATATGGAGTACCAGGCATTGAACCTGGGTATGTTGTGTACAAGGCATCCTACTCAGTGTACTATCATTTCAGCTTTTGTATGTGTCAATTTTCTGCTGAAATAATAACACCCAACATGTATTGGAGAACTTATATTTCACCAGTTGGTTGGCATACATATTGCTTGCATTAGTAATTTAGAGCAGCATTTCTTAGCTAGGGGCCCCATGGCTTACTCTAGGCCTCCAGGATATATCAAAAGATTCACAGATGGAAATTATGTTGTCAAATGCTCTAACACTGAGCTATATCCCTGACAGGTAGAAATTATGTTAAACACTGGACCACAGGGTCTAGAACAATAGTACAGTGGGTGGCCATTTGCCTTGCACACGGCTGGCCTGAGTTCAATCTCTGGCATCCCATATGATTCCCAGAATCTGACAAAAATAATTCCTGAGTGCAGAACCAGGGGTAAGTCCTGAGCACCACTGGGTTTGCCCTTTTTCCCCAAACCTTCCCCAAACAACTGGACCACAGTGTGAGAATAGGAGTACAGGATGTCCACAGGAAGGAAAAAAGATCATAAAGTGGACCAGAGTTGGAAGCACTGTCTTAGAATCAGGCATCATTACCCTTGTTTACCAATAAACAAAATGACATCTCAGAATGGTTGGTAGCTTGTCTAAGACCAGGCAGCTAGTTAAATAGAGAATCAGCATTCAGATAAAACTTGATTGTAAAGTTCCTGTTCTGCTTAGGAAAACTTTTATGATATTTTATTGGTCAAGTCAGTTTTGAGAGCATTTTGAACACAAGACTTCTTCTATTACGGGATTTGCTTGCGAAGGTCCCTTTATTCCAGCTAAATATAAGAAATTCCTTTGATGAAAAACATAGCGAAACTGGAGAAGAGATGGAAATTCACAATTAGTTATTTTAAGCCAATTAACTAAATGGTAATTCAGTACCAATATATTTAATATGGAGTGGTTTTCAGTAGGGAACTCGTGGAGTTTTGAGGTAGGATTTGAAGTTCATGAAATTCTGTAGAGTCCAGTTTTTGCCACCAGGGGTCAGTGTGCAGGTGTTGACTGGAAAACCTTGGATAAAAATGCAACCTAGAAATGGAAACTGGATTTCAGTTAGTGGGATTTGGCAAGGAGCCCCTGGCAGGTTAAATCCCAAACTGAAACTATAGATCAGAAGTTACTTATGAATAGGTCTATCTGAAGACCTGATAAAATATCCTCTCTAGATGAAAATAAAATGTAGCTTCTAGCATGCTTGCTACTAAGTCATGCTTTTTAAAACAAGTATGTTATGAAATCATAACACTAAAATATACTGACAATACCTTCTCAAATATGCTAAAAAATAAGGATGAGTAAATGATGTAATGAGTAAATGAGTAAAATGAGTAAAAGGGCAAAAGAAAAGAGGAAGAGTTTGGAGAAACTACAACAGAAGCCTAGGGGTGGGTGGGGTGGTAGGAGACTTGCCTTGCATGTGACCAACCTGGATTTGTTCTCTGGAACCCGATATGGTCCCTCCCCCAACCATGACCAGGGGTGATTATTTTAGTGTAGAGCTATGAGTAACCCCTGAGCATTGCTGGGTATGTGCAATCCCAACCCTCCATCCCATCTCCATCTTCCCCTGCCAAAGGGGGGGTGGGTGGGAAGAGGAAGACTAGGGGCATACTCTCTAACTCACCAAGATATAAAAATAACATATCATTTTTTAAAAAAGAGAAAGTAATTTTTAAATGATTAATGTATTAAATAATCATTAAAGGTTATTTTATTCCTGTATCTTTATTCTCTTAGACAAGACAAATACGCTCTGAGACTAAAATAGCCAAGTGATGTTAAATATGTAAAAAATATAATTCCCTCCCCAAAGGTACATTCAATTTTATCCCTTCCAAATATTTTATTTTTTTTAACCTCAGCTCATTTGCAAACTATTTTGCTTGGTTTACAAGGTCTACTTTGCAACAACTGCTCGTATTCTTCTTTGCAGACATGACTATTTGGATATTTTTTATATGGCTTGGAAATAAAGCAGGGTTAAATGTTTTATGTTAAAATAATTACTCCAGGAAGCTGTAAGGTATTTGGATTTTGTATTTCCCTAAATATAAATACATGCATGTCATAGCCGAGAAAGCAAATTCAAATGGTAGTTTGCATCGTTCTTGATTTAATAGGAACATGTGTCTGCTTAAGAGCACAGTGAAAGTTAATTGCTGTCTACTAGGAAAGTTCAAAGCAGCAAATTTTGCCTCTGGCAAGATAATTTTACAAAAGTGGGAACAAATAAAGAAACGGGCTGTCTTTTAGCTATTATTGTGTCAGATGAAAGCTTCTCTACTTATCTGTCTGTCTGTCTGTCTATCTATCTATCTATCTATCTATCTATCTATCTATCTATCTATCTATCTATCTATCTATCTATCTTTCTCTCTCATGAAGTTACAAAAAGAGACACATTAAAAATACCTTCTTATGACCAAAGCAGCAAAACCTGTAACACAATATATAGTATTATAAAAGTCTTCATCTGTGCCAATGAATATCAAGGGAAGTATTTCTAGAATCTAAAAGTGCCAATTATCTCTGGCTAAAAATACCTGCCTGCATTAGCTCGACTTACTTCATGTAGGTCTTTCAGCACCGGGACTTAACTTTCTGACCTAACATTTAATGTATTAATCCTAATTTTAATCCGATACCCAGAGTCTCTGTTGTATTGAATCAATTCAGGTTAATTCAGAATTATGTTGCTCCCACCCAGAATCAATAGACCCACTGTTGGATTTCTCCAAAGCTGACCACCCAGTTTTGTGAGAATCTGCACTGAATTAGAAGATCTGTCATTGCTGCAGAGACTGGGCAGCTCGGATATGGTATGTCATTCTCTCTGGTCTATACAATACCCACTCTTTGTCCTCCGTCTCCTAAACTAACCTGACATAACTGGGCCTGCCGGTCAATGAGATCTTTATTCTCCTGGAAGGAATGCCTCGCACACTAGCATTATTAAGAAATTTCTGGACAATGTTTGTGACTGAAGAATAATCCAAGGTTCTATTAAAAAGCCATCTGGGTAATTAATAGCACATTTGTTCTCAGCCTCCTCCCAATTTGTCCATTAGTGGAATAAAAGCTTAGGACAAAGGGTAATGCGGTTCAGTTATATTTTACAAGAATTCTTCAGGAAGTTGAAAACACATGATAGTTTTCCAAAGATACATATGTTTATGGGCTCTTAGAGGAGCAAATAAGAAAAGCTGTAAGCTTTAAACTGAGTATTCCTACTGCCACTTGCTATTTAAATGAAGAAAACTGATATGGAAAATTGGCAATCTAGTTTTAGAATGGACAAAAGTATTCCTAGAATTCACCAACTTATGTAGGCAAGGATCTTGTCACCATATTTAAATTAAACATTTCCCCCCTTTAAATATTTACAAATTTTGAAAACAGGAATTTTATACCCTCTTACCTGGTAGTTGGAGGTTATTTTGTTTGTTTGTTTGTTTGTTTTGTTTTGTTTTTGTTTTTCGGGCCACACCCGTTTGATGCGCAGGGGCTACTCCTGGCTAAGCGCTCAGAAATTGACCCTGGCTTGAGGGGACCACATGGGACGCCGGGGGATCGAACCGTGGTCTCGATCTTTCCTTGGCTAGCTCTTGCAAGGCAGATACCTTACCTCTAGCGCCACCTCGCCGCCCCCCCCCTTTTTAAGATCTCTCTTAAATGTATTTTCATGAAGTTAGCCTTAGGCAACATATTTCTGCACCATTGCTATATCAACTGTTTTTCTTGTTGATGCTTTCTCTATTTTTTTTCCTTAACTACATACACAGAAATGTTTTAGGTTCTAAATATTTGAAGATAATACTTAAAATTATCTCTGCCAAGTTAAATAAGGTTTTAATGTGTTTTTAGAGAGTGTTTTTACTTTTAAAAAGTTACCAGTTAAACAGAATAGGAACCTGGAACTCATAAAGATTACATTGCCACAGAAACTCTCTTTCTCTCCCTCCCTCACTCCCTCCCTCCTTCTCTCTCTCTCTCTTGTTCTGAATAGAGGTAGATGATATGGGGAGAGAGAAAATCTTTCTTAGATAAAAAGATAAGTCTGTGTATATTTTGAAATTCTCAGATACTGCAAGATTAATCTTAGCTACTTTTAACTATGTGCCCAGCTAAGCACGTTCATCGGTTATTAAATTCAATTTCTAAAACAATGTTATGTTATAAAGTAGCTATGACCTTAATGCGAAGATTATACTCCAGAGGGACCGGAGAGAGAGCATGAAGGTAGGGTGTTTGCCTTGCATGCAGAAGGATGGTGGTTTGAATCCTGGCATCCCATATGGTCCTCCAAGCCTTCTAGGTGTGATTTCTGAGCGGAGAGCCAGGAGTAACCCCTGAGCGCTGCCGGGTGTGACCCAAAAACAACAACAACAACAACAACAACAACAACAACAAAACTGATTATACTCCAGAGGTTAAGGTCGATAGCTGGAAAGTAGGCAGCAAAGTCTGTAGGGCTCTATAACTTTCCATCATACACTATTCGCTCATTCTGTCTCGCCTGGTACATTTCTTCTGCTTAACCACACAAAATCTTTGCAATCAAAATTCCTTCAGTTTGAATATTCTTTCAGTAACTCTTTATGTTAACAGAGAGCATTTCTCTTTCTAATTAATGCTCAGTTAAGAAAGCATTAACTGAATTGTGTTCTAATTTCATTTACGAACCTATTCAATACTTAACAAATGACTATTGCACTCCAGGCATTGTTAAAAGCATTTTGGTGAGCAAAATAGTTCCAGCCCTTGTGGATTTTAAAAAAGGGAGAGAAACACAGAATATTTCAAGAGCTGCAAAAGTATAGCAAAGTATAGCAGTAACCAGTGTATCTCAGAGAGGTGCAGTTACCCCGAGAGCTTATTTATATTAGGAGATTTGAATAAACCAAAGAAACTAGAGATTTTTTTCTTTTAATGGTATGGTAGAGCTGACTAGCACTCCAATCTGAAAAGTGAAGTGTTATTACCAAACAGGGAGAGGGACGGAGAGAGAGAGAGAGAGAGAGAGAGAGAGAGAGAGAGAGAGAGAGAGAGAGAGAGAGAGAGAGAGAGAGAGAGAGAGAGAGATCAGGTACAGGCAGAAGACAGCAAGAACATGGACAAGATAAAACAATTTGAAGGGCCAAATCTCATAGTCTGTAGACAGATTATGAACTTGATCTTTGTCATTAGAGCCATGGAGGTCATGGAAGTGTGTGATGCTTTATTTTCTTCATGAGGAAAACTTTCCCTCTTTTCTTTTTCTATCCTGTCCCTTTTCATTATTCTCTTACTTGTTGCACAACTAGACTGTTGTCATTTAGAAAACTACCTGCCATTTCCTTTTGTCAAGAGAGTTCACTTAGGGTTGCTTAGTAAACTTGAACATGGATGTATTCAATGTAAGGCCCAGAAAAAATTTCTTAGAGAAATCAGCAGAATGGTTCTCAGAACTCTAGGACATTTGAGGTATGAGGTCTACAGAGCTGACAAGCACATGAAAGAAACCACAATTATATTCCTACACTAAGTTCTGTTCTAAAGACAAATTTCTGAGATAGCCAAAGCTGTTTAAACATCCATTTGTGACTAAGTGCCTTTTTTTTTTTTTTAATTTCAGATCTAGGAGGTCACCTATGAAGACTGCCAAAGTGTTGGAGTCCTGGGCCCTTACCCAGGCTGTTCTTGGCTGTCCTAGTCTGGGAGCTCTGGGCCTCTCCTCAGAAGAACAAATATTTGTTAGCACTTTACACAAGAATACTCTTGAGTTCATTGTATTTACATTGCAAATGCTTTGTAAATAGCAAAGCAGTTATGTGTACCTAAAATTTGTCATTTATTTGAGGACACTGTATTCATAGAAGATGAGAGAAATGGGCTGTGGAAGAGAGAGAATTGCCTTGTAAAAGAAAACAAAAACAAACCTCCAGCAGATTATATTTTTTTTTCTGGAGCAGATACTTAAAGGTCATATCCTCCCTGCTCCTTGATGCCAAATGAATGGTCTCTCCAAATTGCTTCTTTGTGAGGTATATCAATGTGAAAATAAATATGTACTGTCAGGCAAGCTGTGTGAGAGGAAGGCTTGGGTTGTCTTGTCCTAATTCTAATGCAGGTGTCTGTAGAGCATTATGGGAGATTCATGAAGATAGACCCCCCCACAAAGAAAAAGGGACTGTCATTTTCAGATAAAAGAATTCTCTTAATGAGAGATTTTTGTATCAAATTGAGAAGCAATTGTTGTGGGGGCATAAAAAAAACAAGCTGGAATTCTGTTGGTTGGTTGGTTGGTGGTTGGTGTTCTAATGATTGATATTGGGGGTTGTGTTGATGGTGATCGCTGACTGTAAGACCATAGCCTTCTTCCTGTTTTGTCCTATTAAATCCTTTTTCAGAATACCCTCTGTCAGGCCTGTATGGTTCCTGCTGGACAACAGGAGGTAGGCTTTTTACCTTACAAGGGATTTCTCTAGGTAGGAAGCATCCTGTTCCCAGTCTTTGTGATCTATCTAGAACTCCTTAACTGTCTTCAGAAGGGAAGAGAACACAATCGCTGCTAAAAACAACATACCTTCAGCACTCACAGGAACTAGATTTTCATGTCAATACAAGTAGTCAAGATGTATAGGTAGATTAGAACACATGTTTTTGGATCATGCTTATTCATTATAAAATGAGAAAAAGGGAAGGAAAATACTTTGCATAAAGTAGAATTAGAGGGCAGACATCTTTTGTACCTTAAGATAAAGGCAACACTGCATTGTAAGGATGTTACTACTATGTACTCTAACTTTTTAATTTGTATTTATTCCACATAGGATTATGTCACATATTGGGATGCTTCCTAAAGTAGCTTTACCATTTCGCCACATTTATTTCCAACTAGAACATTGATTCTAACCACTGATATCACATTATATTAAACAGTGTACTTTAATACTATTTTCTAGCTCAACACCGTCTTCATCCCTTTGTCAAGGCTTTGCCATGGTAGCATGAATTACTTTATCAAATTGTTTTCTTGAGAGAATAGATTTTTCTTTGTTCACTTGTGTGCCAGGTTGGGGAAGAAGAGTAGGGAGTTAGAATGACTAGACACCCAAAGAAATCTGGAACCCCTAAGGGGCCAGAAAGGTGACGCTAGAGGTAAGGCGTCTGCCTTGCAAGCGCTAGGCTAGGACAGACCATGGTTTGATCCCCCAGCGTCCTATCTGGTCCCCCCAAGCCAGGGGCGATTTCTGAGTGCATAACCAGGAGTAACCCCTGAGCATCAAATGGGTATGACCCTCCAAAACAAAACAAAACAAAACAAAAACAAACAAAAGAAATCTGGAACCCCAAGGAACTCTGTCCACTTTAAAGATTATTTATCTGAAAGTCTAGGTTGGAGTCACAGTCATGGAATTGTAATATAAGCATTTGTCTAATTGAATGAATGGGTAGAGGTGCACTTTAAACACATTTTCTTTTTCTTTTTTTTCTTTTTGGTTTTTGGGTCACTCTTGGCAGCACTCAGGAGTTACTCCTGGCTCCACGCTCAGAGATCGCTCCTGGCAGGCTCAGGTAACCATATGGGATGCTGGGATTCTAACCAATGACCTTCTGCATGAAAGGCAAACGGCTTACCTCCATGCTATATCTCTGACTCCTAAACACATTTTCAAAGTTTGCTGGAACTCAGAGTAATCAGCACAAGAGCTCTGATCAACTACAACCACTAGTACTCAAAGTTCGGCCTGAGAATTCTTTTTGTTAATGGTCTGTGGTCACTGAGAACAAACATTTGATTGCTACCTTTTTCCTTTCTTTTTCTTTCTTTCTTTCTTTCTTTCTTTCTTTCTTTCTTTCTTTCTTTCTTTCTTTCTTTCTTTCTTTCTTTCTTTCTTTCTTTCTTTCTTTCTTTCTTTCTTTCTTTCTTTCTTTCTTTCTTTCTTTCTTTCTTTCTTTCTTTCTTTCTTTCTTTCTTTCTTTCTTTCTTCCTTCCTTCCTTCCTTCCTTCCTTCCTTCCTTCCTTCCTTCCTTCCTTCCTTCCTTCCTTCCTTCCTTCCTTCCTTCCTTCCTTCCTTCCTTCCTTCCTTCCTTCCTTCCTTCCTTCCTTCCTTCCTTCCTTCCTTCCTTCCTTCCTTCCTTCCTTTCTTTCTTTCTTTCTTTCTTTCTTTCTTTCTTTCTTTCTTTCTTTCTTCTCTCTTTCTTTCTTTCTTCTCTCTTTCTTTCTTTTTTCTCTCTTTCCTTCCTTCCTTCCTTCCTTCCTTCCTTCCTTCCTTCCTTCCTTCCTTCCTTCCTTCCTTCCTTCCTTCCTTCCTTCCTTCCTTCCTTCCTTCCTTCCTTCCTTCCTTCCTTCCTTCTTCTTTTCTCCCTTTGTTTTTGTTTTTTTTGGGGGGGGCACACCTGTTTGATGCTCAGGGGTTACTCCTGGCTAAGCGCTCAGAAATTGCCCCTGGCTTGGGGGGGACCATATGGGACGCCAGGGGATGGAACCATGGTCCTTCCTTGGCTAGCGCTTGCAAGACAGACCTTACCTCTAGCGCCACCTCACTGGCCCCTCTTTCTTTCCCTTCCTCCTTCTTAATATGACATTCATTGCTCAGACATACAAGAGTGTGGTGAATTTATTTTACAAAATTGGAATTACTTAGCTTGCTCATTTGTCAAATTCACATTGCAATTGCATTTGTCATAAACTGAGTTCAAGATATATGCAGTAGGATTAGGTCAAATGGGAAATAAAGCAACAAAGTTCTTGGCCACAGTGTGAGAAGCAATGCAGCAAAGTACTGCATGGAAGTGTTTCCTTTGTACAATGATACTGGAATTTGATAGAGGCAGAAGAGGTTTCTAGTTTAGAAGGACATTAATATCAACAAGCACTGAGTACATTATAGGCTCTGTTTAAACATTTTACTTATAATTACCTAATTTATGTATACTACTGCTATTTCCATTCTAGGAAACTGGGCACAAAGACCCAAGAACTAGCCTCTATAGGTAGATTTCATCCTGTTGGGTTATCATGGTGAGTTCAATCTCGGTGTCAAGCAATTCCAGTCTACAAGCTCTTTCTTTTTTACTGATCCCACTTTTCTTTCTTAATCTTTGGACTTGCTTGCTCCCTTTAGTAACCTAGTACTCCCTAGATCACAGTGACTGGAGGTGGAAATGCAAGTGAGAAGAGTCAAATCAGAAAAGAAAGAGAGAAGGATCCCAGAGAATGGACCGGGTTTTCTTTATGGAAAGCATTAAAACAATTGTGGAAATGAAAATCTAGGAACAAAATAAATATTTAAAGAACTTAGTGTGAGGTAATCACACATTTCTCCATGGACTTTCTTACAGTTTTGTGAAAACTTTTCTCAACCATCTGTGCTTTTAGATTTGAGTTAATTTCTGATGACAAACAATGGCTCCAAGTGATTGCAGGGCAGGCTGCCAGGATGTAGTGAGAAAACATTTGGGCGATGCATAGTCCTTAAGTCTCTTTCCAATAGGTACCTGAAAACATGTTCTTTTTTTTTTTTTTTTTTTTTTACCAGATAATGAGTTACCTTGTGCATCTGTTTAATGTTATAGGAGGCCTGGGTTAAGAACAGGAAGGAAAAATTATTATTGCAAGAATGTCTTTGTCATTTTTCTTAAAACCCATAGATGAGTGAGACCATTCTGCATCTTTCTCTGGCTTATTTCACTCAGCATAATAGATTCCATGTATATCCATGTATAGGAAAATTTCATGACTTCATCTCTCCTGACAGCTGCATAATATTCCATTGTGTATATGTACCATTCCTGCAATAATAACTTTCAGACACAAAAGAGAAAAGAGCTGGAAGTTACAGCTCACCTCATGAAGCTCACCACAAACAGGGATGAGTTTAGTTAGAGAAATAACTGCGTTTTGAACTATGCTAATAATGAGAATGTACGAGGGAAATAGAAAGCCTTTCTAGAGTACAGGCAAAGGTTGTGTGGGGAAGAGGAAGATTTGGGACATTGGTGATGAGAATGTTGCACTGGTGATGGGTGGTGTTCTTTACATGACTGAACCCCAAACACAATCATGTATGTAATAAAGTTGTTTAAATAAAAATAAAAGAACAGGAAGGGGCTGAAGTCTCTGTGCCTACTTGCAGAGCAATTCAGGGTGTTTTTCTTTTCTTCTTCCTGTCTTTAGTTGTATATCTGCAACTAGACATACCATTTTGTCTAGTCTAAAACTATTTTGTGATTGCTTGTTTGTTTTCGTGCCATACCTAATGGCACTTAGGACTTATTTCTGGCTATGTGCTCAAGGATCATATAGGGTAATGCTCAAGAAAGCAATGCCAAAGATATGACCAGAGTTGACTGCCTGAAAGACAACCATCGTACCTACCTCCATATAATCTCTCTGTGACTGTTTTTAAAGGCGCATCATTTCACTGAATTTTTTAGGGTAGATATGTATTGAGTTCAGTGTTCTCCTTTGAATTTTTCATAAAAAAATATTTTGATGGTTTGTTCATTGTCTTAGTATTTGGAAATCCTTAGGATAAAATCAGACATCTTCAGGTTTCTCCCTCAAGTTCATTCTGTATGTAAGCAATTGCCCCTCCTGGACCATTGCTCTTCATAGAATATTGTCCAAATGTATTGGTCTCATTTTCATTCACCTACTGAACCTTAGTTTTAGGGAGAGAATTTCTCGTACACATTTTCAGACAAGAGAGCTGTACAGTTTGTTCCTTTTCTAGTTTTTTAGGTAGGCCTCTGGGGCCAAGATATACTATGTAGACTATTGAGAAGAAATTTCCCCAAGAGATACTTTAAGGTGCGTAATTTGCCAGCTGGAGAAGACATCAGCCTTTCTAAGTCTGAAATTCTTCCATTTACAATGAAATATTTTGCTGCTGGGGACACTTCTCCATGGAATTGTAAAGTGCCTCGCCGACAACGTGTAATTCATTCAGTAAGAGCTTTGTCTTGGGAACATTTCAGGGACTGGGAATGAAGAAACTTTTATTTCAGTTCCAACACCACCAGTGACTTCTGTGTAACCTTAGGGAAATTAATTAACCTACTTCAATTCCATGTTCTTTAAAAGAGGATCAGACTATTATTAAATCACAGTAAAGTTTCAAAGGGGAAGAGAGGCCCTGAGCAGTACTCAGGTAAAAGATATCAAAATCATGCTTGTCTTCCTCCTTCACTTTGAAAGAGCAATTAGTAATTCTGCCACCAGTGATCTTTTAGAAGACTTATCATATACTTAAAACACCTGGTATTTGAGGAGTTTTGCATGATTTTTAAGAGAATAGTGTGCATTCAATCTCAATTGATTTTTTTTTATTTTGGAGAAGGCAATATAGCTTATCAACTCAATTGTATGAATTTCGTTTATGGAAGAAAACTTAAAAGGAGTGTGGGAAGTTGATTTAATTTAAAGGCTCAGTAGTAACACATAGTCTAAATGGAAAGACCATTTTGATAGAAATATTTACATTTTGGCATATTGTCTAGATTCCAATTGGATACGTGGTCTAGAATAAGAATGACTGTGATTAAATTTATTTTATCACCAAAAGAGGAAAACTAATCAGTTATTTAACTTAAATAAACCTCACTTTTAAAATTTGTAAATAGGGATAGTTTTACTATCAAAGCTTATCTCATAATATTATTTGACAGTAAAAATGAGAGAATGCTTACATACAATGCTTAGGACATTGCTTCTTATAGTAAACTCCCAATTACTGTATTTTGTTTTAGTACCCATCATTTTCTTATGGACTGATGCATTTCGAATATAGTCATCTTTCCAAAAATCAGAATAGTTACAAAAATAAAATACCAAAATTATTTATATTCTTCTCACATAATTTTCAGTGACATTTTACAGTGAAAAATAATTGAAGTTTAGAAGTGAATGCTATAAAAATGGTAATCTATTTTTTTCTTTTTTCAAAGTCCATTTCTATTTACTTTATTTCTAGGAAAAATACATTCACAATATAAACAATTGCCTTTTCATTTTTGTACATACAATTTTTCACAAAGCACAGTGTTCTTGAATGTTTTGTTTTTCAAATAAAGATATCAGAGCTTTTCCACATGTAGATCTATTTAGTTACTTTAATATCTCTGTTCACTATATCATATTAATCATATCAACTAGAAATCTTCTAATTAGAGCACTGTGATTTGAAAAGTTATTCTTAGCTGAGTTTCAGTCATACAATATTCTATTACCAATTCTACCACCAATATTGACTTTCCTCCACCGGTATCACCAGGTTTCCCTTCCATTCCAAGCCTGCCTCCATAAAAGGGACATTTTTAAATTCGATTGTTGCAGCTTTTAACTAATGTTTTCAGTCCCATTGACTCTGGTTTGGACATACCGATATACTACCTCTCTACTATACTGCCTATCATATTGAGTTAATAAGGTATATCCATTATTTGCTGATGGGCACTACTCTGTTTTTGGTTTAGCTACTGCAGTCCCCTTTTGTTGGGAAATACATTCAAAAACTCTCAGTGGGTGCCCGAATTCAGGTACAGCATCAAGCTTTCTGTATACTGTTTTTCCAGTGCATACATATAAATCAGCATTATAATATATAAATTTATCACAAGATTAACAAAGTAGTTAAACCAATATAAAAAATTATAACAACATATTGTAATGAAAATTATGTCAACATTGTCTCTCTTTTAGAATCTCTTATTGCATGCCATCTTTACATACTGATATTGACAGAGGGCAATGAAACTAAAGAAAGGGGAGAGTTGGATAAGTGGGGATAAGCTAGTTTGTTTGCAACTTTGTGTGTATTTCTCTATGCAAATCTTGGAAAAAATTTGTAAGTAAATTTGTAAGGTAGGTTACTAGCAATAGACTTTTCTTAGTCATGCATTTTAGATTTGATTGTTATTTGATAGATATTTTAAACTAATTTAATATTTATACTAAGGGCTACATTCTTACTATTGCATTTTGTGATCTTTATTTTTGGTAAAAAAAATGAATACTTTCTATTTGGGTAGGGTGTTGGGACACAACTGGAAGTTCTCAGAGGTTACTCCTGGCTTTGTGTTCAAGATTCATGTCTAGTGGTACTTGGGGGACTGTATGTAATGGCAAAGATCAAACTACCTTGTACCAGCTAAGCACCTTATATTCTACACAATCTTTTGTTATAGGCAAAATTGTATGTGCTGACCCTACATCTATTTTTCCCTTTTACAAATAGCATCCATATATTCCTTTTTGGTTAAATAATATATATTTTACACCACACATTTTAGGTTTTTCTAGATCTAGATAAATAATTTAGACATGGCCATTAGATCCTTGCATTTCCTGTTCACAGAACAGAACAGAGGCCTTACACCCCACTTGTGCCATTCACCACTGGGAAAAGGGTGATACTTTGCTCTTTCTGCTGCAGTTACTTATAAGGTTGGTAGGAAACTACAAAAATGATAGTATGGTAAAACCTTGTCTTGTCTGTTCTACTCGGTACTTTATTGGCTAAGTTGGCTAGATTTGAAAATTTGATATGAAAGTGGCTGAGTATATTTAAAGGTTTGTGGAAAAATTTAATTATGTTGATTTGAAATTCAAAAACAATCCTGGAAATGTTACAAAGGCCAGGCAACAGAAGCTTAATCAAGAGTGGGAAATAGGGACTTGTTTTGAGTATTTGAATTCTGGCCTCTATATCATGAAATGGCTGATTCTTACTAAGAGGTGGGCTTAAAAAATGTCAGGGTATATAGCCTGCAGCATAAGGGACAAGCTTTCTATTTATGTGATTCAATCTACTTGCCTTTAAAATTGTTTTTGATAAAATTGTAAGAATTGATGGATACAGAACTACTTAAAATAGATCAATCTTATTTCTCCTTCATTCTTTCCCTCTCTTCCTTTCTATATTAATTGGGAATTTGAAATTTATACTCCACTGCATGTTAATGAGTGAGGTATTACCACATTGCATATATTTTAATAACTAGACTTTAAAATTAAAAACATGTAATATCTACCTACACATAGAAATATAATGTCATAATGGTGCTTACTCTTGGCATGGAGCACCAGTTTACAATTGCATTCCTTTTGGCAAGCCAAAAGTTTAACTTTCACTAAGAAGAGTTAAGTGGTGAAAATGTGTAAGATAAACTCATAAAAGTAAGCTTCCAAAACAAGAATTTGCTAAGTGAAAATGCATAAAATCAGGTCATAGTAAGTAAAGCTGATAATTTATATCCACTTAAAATTTTTTTTTATTGTGTGATAGCAGCAAGAGTGACAGATCAGCAAAATTCAAACCATGTAAGAAAAGCAGCACACTGATTAAAGAGAAAAGTTCACTAAATGTAGATCAAAATTATTTCTTTCTTCAGGATGAACTCATTAGAAAAGTCAGACCAGAACCATATGGGTTAAATTCTGACCAACAAGCAGTGGCTTGAATTAAAGGGGAGAAGCACTGTTTCTCCTTTTAACAACTTTGGTATTTGGCTGTGAGATGAAGCTTGTAGCTTGAACCAAGAGATCTACATCTCCAGCATTTGGGGTAAATTGACTATTTTCATGAAAACCACTGTCCCAAACTCTTTCTCTCCATTGCTATAGTTTTATGACCACTTTGAAGAGATAGTCTGAAGAATTTTCCAAGTATTAGCCATGCTGTTGAGAAAATAGGACTACTGGTAATAAAAATTTTGATAAGTTATACATATTTTTAAAAAATATTTAGAACTCTTACTGGTTGGGCAAAGTAAGAAGAATATTTTTGGAATAGAACAATGCTTTAATATATTTGGTCCAATGTGAGGGGGGATCTCAGACTTTTTAAATTTTGAAAACTTGGTTTTCAGATCATTCACTTTATTGACAATGTCCTGGTGATCAATACTTGGACAGTATAATGAAATTTTGATGCTAACTGTCGAGGATTAACTCTGACATAATAGTTTATCTAGACTCATTTGTATTTATCTGAAGTTTATATAAGCCAGTTGTATTGTTATTGTCATTTAAAAAACTTAATTTATTATGTATGCCAATGAATTGTGGATGGAAAAATTGAATGCTTTATAATGGTTCAAAAGAGGTATTAAAATAAATTGCTGTTGAATAATGAATGAGACTAATATGAACAACTGAAAACAAAGGTTGAGAGATAATACAGGATTTAAGACATTTGCCTTGCACATGGAAGATCCCATCTTGATCTCTGAACACTTGCAAGAGTGATCCAAGACCATAGAGTCAGGAATAATTAAACTAGAGTACAAATCCAGGAGTAATCTATTGTGAGAGGGAAAGAGAGAGAGAGTAGCAGATGGACAGACATAGACAGACAAAGACACACACACACACACACACACACACACACACACACACACTCAGGCATATAGAGAGATAGAATGAGGAAGGAAAAACGGGTTGAATATATTAAGTATCATCTGAGGGCTTTTGGAAATGAGGTAACTTTTATAGTTAGCTTACAAAATAGGTTTGTAAACATTTTCTTTTTCTGGAATACTCAGTTGAGGAAAAGTTGCTTTAGACTATATTCAATTTGCTACTAGTGAGAGACTTTTTTTGTCTACTTTCATAATAAAATAAAAGGTAATTTCAACTCAAAAGTTGATCCTTTGAGTTTAACTTAATTATACTTAGGCAGGGAACAAAAATATCATAATTTTGCAAAACCTTATTTCTTCTAGAGGTGTCCATTTTTTCTTCTATAGTCACCAGTTTGGAAAATATAAAAAGAGAGAACCATTTATCTCAAAGAACAGGATCAGAGAGATATTATAGGGATTGAGGCATTTATCTTGCAAGCAAGCAATCATCATTTAATGCCCTGTGCACCACTAGAAGTGATACCCAGGCAAAGTCAAGAGTAAGCCCTGACCACAACTGGGTGTGCTGTATCCCCCAGACCCTAAAAATAGTAAAGCTTTCTGTTATCAATTCTATTGTATCACCATAGGGAAGTATCCTACCAGGATAGCATGAGACCTATTCAGAAGAGCCTAAATTGTCCTAAGACAACATACTAAGGGTGTGTTCCTTAGCTGACCTGTCTGTTCTTCTCACCAGAATCTTGCCAGAGATGTAATTCTTTGAACATTTCAATACTGAACATTTTTGTAAACTAAAATATAGAGGCTCTTTACATTTTAATTTTATTTAGGCAACAAAAGATGAAAAGAAAATGAATTTATTGGATGAAATGGGGAATTATATGCTATTTTCAGACAATACACAGCAATTATTGAAAACAGTTTTCTGGGGGAAAAACTCACTCAGTGAAATGGTTATTGAAACCAGGCTTCTTGGTTTTAATGCATTAAGGAAACCGGTTTAAAATGATGCATTCCTCTTTATAGCAAGACTCAACGCCCTTTAATATGCTAATGTGAATCCATAAATGTAGAGTTAGGTTTACCATTTTTAACTAATTTGGGCTTTCAAATTTTTGGAAACAGACCACAGAATGTTTTTTTAATGGAATATTTCTTAGAACTATTTGCACCTCCCAAACCACATATGTCAAACATGAGTTTGGAAGTCACTGCTATAGAGTTAATTTAAGCAAATAAGTGATTGAAGTAATATACTGTGGTGTTTTGACATTCGCTTGAATTCTGTCATAATCAGTAGAATAGTGAGCCTTGTGTCAAGGAGATGTCTGTCCCCTTTAGATCTAGTTCTTGATGCCAATTGACTTCTGCATGTGCGCCCTTTTCCCATATCACTGTTTACCTTGTATTTGATGGATCTAACCAGGCTTTCATATCAATTGCAGAAAAATTTTTATTTTTTTTCCAAATTTAAATCTAGTTGACATCATTAGTTTAGTTTCAGGAGTGCAAATGAATAACTTGACGTCTGTCAGGTTGCAAATGTGCATCACAATAGGTCTATATATTCTTAGGAACAAACCTTATGACATTTAGTTCTGCAACTTTATACTTGTTTTTTTTTTTCTTTTTTTTCCAATTTAATTTTATTTAATACATTAATACCAATAATGTAGTGATGATTCATAAGTTTAGTAGTTCATGACATTTTAAGAAAGCATATACTATTAACATTCATATAAGGCATTATAAAAAGTTAGTAAGAAAATATTTACTGAAAAAAATTTTGAAAGCCTTGGTCCCTTTGGAAAGAACACAAGTTTTAAAAACTCCGAAGGAAAATTAAGTGGATATTTTTCCCTATAAAATATATAATAAACACGTGCTGGCATTTATGTTTGAAGTACCTGGAACAAAATGGGCCAGAATTTCAAAGGCAGCATGTACAAGGACTCCTTTCGTCTGACTTAGCACCAAATAGGAGTGACTATTTGAAGAGGACAGTGGAGTTTCTCAATCTCATACTGCCTTATACTTGTTTTTTTTCATCTGAAGTATCTATCTATCATTTAAAAACTTTCTTTCCAGGGCCGCAGTAGGGCATTTGCCTTGCATGCAGCTGACCTAGATCAGACTATGGTTTGATTCCCCCACATCCCGTATGGTCCCCCAAGCCAGAAGAGTTTTCTGAGTGCATAGCCGGGAGTAACCCCTGAGCATCACTGGATGTGACACCCCCCCAAAAAAAATAAATAAAAACTTTCTTTCCAAAAGTCATCATTTGGCAAAGTTTTTGAAGTGAAAAAAATTTAAAATGTTGGGTCTGAGCTATTGAGAGGTGGCTCAATGACTGAAGAACATATTTTTCATGCAGGATGGAGGCCTACATTCAACCTCTGGTACCAAATGGTTCCCTGGTCATCGATGAGGAATAAATCCTGAGTAGCTCCAGGTATGAACCCCTAATCAAACCAAACTAAACCAAGTCCTCACCCCTCAAAAAATATCCCCCAAGAAAAAGTATCAGCGGTTCCTTTTAAGAAATTTTACCCATTCTCTTGATATATAACAAATATCACTGGTTTGGCCTTAATAGAAAGAGTTGCAATGATTGAGCAATTCTCACAGGGACTCCCCATATCTGGCTTTATGATACTGGAGCTGGGAGCATGCAGATTATTCTCTTGATTTTACAGCTGAATTCCTGTTTATAGAGAGCAGTAGAAAGAGCCTAGAAGACAGGAGGGAAGAGAAAGAACTTGCTCTTCCTGACAACTTGCTCTAAGTTGCTGTATTCAGCTTCTTTTAGGTCAGGGGTCTCAAACTCAATTTACTTGGGGGCCTCAGGAGGCAAAGTCGGGGTGAGGCAGGGCCGCATAAGGGATTTCGCTTACCGAATATTCGCAATAAAAAATCGCATTAGTAAGGAAAATAATCGCAAAAAATCGCATTAAACATTTGCATACCCCGAACGGAACTGCTTGGGGTATGCGAATGTTTAATGTGAGTTTTTTCTTACTAATGCGATTTTTATTGCGATTATTCGGTAAGCGAATAATCGCGAATACTGTGATATTTGAAGGCCGGCCGCGGGCCACAAAATGTTGTATGGAGGGCCGCAAACGGCCTGCGGGCCACAAGTTTGAGACCCCTGTTTTAGGTTTTCTAAAACCATATTTAAGTCTGAAAAGGTTCTCCATCCTTGAAGTCTGAATTCAGATTTCCCTACCTTTAAGCTCTTCAGAGACCAGCACTAGAAACTCCTGTTTCTCTCTGTGGATTTGGGGAAAACTGGGTTTTGCTTAGCTTCTGTTTTCTGTTAACTCTGCTGCTTCCCTTTGTTCTGGCAGCCCAAGAGATGGTCTATTCAATTGTTATCTGGATTAAAGTAGAGTTGTTTGTGTAGTGTTCTTAGTGGATTTTTGCAGTCTGTCCACTGACTCTATTAAAACGTCTTTGTGAAAATAACTACTGTGGCTTTTGTTTTCCTGAGCTACTCTGACCCAGATAGTGCTTTTGCCAAGGCCGCTTCATAGTACAAGACAGAAGCCCTAGGATGCTGCCGCTCTTTTCCTTCTTCAACCCAGCCAGTGTGCTGGGGAGCTAAGCACAGCCAAGCACTGTTGATTGAGGCTTTGAATCTTGAGAAGACTGAAAATAAATAATGGTTGGCGTATGTTGCCCATAGCAGGGAAAATTGACTTTCCTCTTTTTTGTTAGAAGGTGGTACCAAGGTTCGTATTTCCTACCCCTCTCTAGCTCCCTCGAGGACTCCCATTGCCAAGCTTAGTTCGCCAGCTTTCATTCAACTCTGTGATTCCCCTGATGTTCTTCCAAGTATGTCCCAGTGTCCTATTTATTTGCCTGTGGCCAAAGAATCCAAACCCCAAATATATTAAAATATAGTTAAAATTCAGTTGCTTCAGTGCACTCTACTACGCAAATGATGTGAAACTCTGTAAGATTTAGTCAAGGCAACATTTTTTCCAGTAATGAATTCTAACACTGAAAACACTGAAAAAAAAAAAAACAACAAAAAAACAGAATCATGCGCTCAGCAAGCGCCCTAATCTTATACTATATCGTTGCCCACATTTACTTTTTTTACTAACTTTTAATGATAGGTAACATTTAGTATAAATAATATGCCTGATTTTTCTTTGAAAGATATTCTAGTTTTATTTTCAATGGTGTCCTTCCCTGTTCTTTTTTTTTTTTTTTTTTTTTTTTGGGTTTTGTGTCAAACCAGGCAGTACTCAGGGGTTACTCCTGGCTCGACGCTCAGAATTGCTCCTGGCAGGCTCAGGGGACCATATGGGATGCTGGGATTCAAACCACTGACCTTCTGTATTCAAGGCAAACGCCTTACCTCCATGCTATTTCTCCGGCCCCTCCTTCCCTGTTCTTTATGTCTCAATCACACACACCCACCGAAGATTCTTTGTTTAATTTAATGTAATTTTTTTTTTTTTTGGTTTTGGGTCACACCCGGCAGTGCTCAGGGGTCACTCCTGGCTCCACACTCAGAAATCGCTCCTGGCAGGCATGGGGGACCATATGGGATGCCGGGATTCAAACCACTGTCCTTCTGCATGAAAGGCAAATGCCTTACCTCCATGCTATCTCTCCAGCCCCTGTTTAATTTAATTTTAATAATCTGAGGAAAATAATTATTTTATATTTTCTTTGTTTTTAAGCCATACTCAGTGAAGCTTAAGGGTTACTCCTAGCTCTGTGTTTAGGAATTACTCCTTATGGGGCTTGGGAGACTCTATGGGATATCTGGGATCAAACCAGGCATCAGCTATGTTCAAAGTTAGCGCTCTACACTCTGTACTATTTCTATAGTTCCATCTGTATTTTAATCATTATTTCTTTTTTTTTTTTATGTGGGTCACACCCGGCAGTGCTCAGGGGTTATTCCTGGCTCCAGGCTCGGAAATTGCTCCTGGGCATGGGGGACCATATGGGGCACCGGTATTCAAACCAAACCGATGACCTCCTGCATGAAAGGCAAATGCCTTACCTCCATGCTATCTCTCTAGCCCCTAATCATTATTTCTTAACTAATCTAAGACTACTCCCAATAATGCTATAACATTCCACTTTTTGTTTTGTTTTGTTTTGTTTTTGGGCCACATCCATGACACTCAGGGGTTACTCTTGCCTATGTGCTCAGAAATTTCTCCTGGCTTGGGGGACTATATGGGACACATGGGATCACATCTATGTCTATTCTGAGTCAGCCGAGTGCAAGGCAAATGCCCAACTGCTGTGCTATCACTCTGGCCCCCACATTCCACTATTTTTTTAACTAGTCTAAGACCACTCCCATAATACTATGACATTTTACATACAATATAAATAAAGACAAATTATTTTCAATTTTTTCTTCCATATCTAATGAAAATCTATAGTTTTAAAATTTATCTCATGCTATCACCATCCAATAAATGATTATAATTGTTCATTTAAGCAGCTATTTTTTTTTTTTTTTTTTGAGCAGGAACTGAATTCAATTTATTTTAGCAACATTATTCACTCCATAACGTTTTTGTAAAAATTATGACTGCCCCCCAAAGAAAGATTCCAAAAAAGTGGAATCTACTTATTCTTCATTTATATCAACATATTATTTACCTCTATTTTACTACAACTTATCTCTGTAATGGTCAAGTCAATTTTGTCATCTAGATAACTAAAAAATTAGAATTTCTTTTGGTAGCAATTGCTTCAGTTAAACCTATAAACATTTTAGAACAGAGCTTGAAACAAAGTATAATATGGACATATTTATATATTATGCCATTATGATTTTTTTTTCTTTTTTTTTTTTTTTTAATTTTTTTTTTTATTTAAACACCTTGATTACATACATGATTGTGTTTGGGTTTCAGTCATAAAAGGAACACCACCCATCACCAGTGCAACATTCCCATCACCCAAGTCCCAAATCACTCTCCTCCCCACCCAACCCCCGCCTGTACCCTAAACAGGCTCTACATTTCCCTCATACATTCTCAATATTAGGACAGTTCAAAATGTAGTTATTTCTCTAACTAAACTCATCACTCTTTGTGGTGAGCTTCCTAAGGTGAGCTGGAACTTCCAGCTCTTTTCTCTTTTGTGTCTGAAAATTATTATTACAAGGGTGTCTTTCATTTTTCTTAAAACCCATAGATGAGTGAGACCATTCTGCGTTTTTCTCTCTCTCTCTGACTTATTTCACTCAGCATAATAGATTCCATGTACATCCATGTATAGGAAAATTTCATGACTTCATCTCTCCTGACAGCTGCATAATATTCCATTGTGTATATGTACCACAGTTTCTTTAGCCATTCATCTGTTGAAGGGCATCTTGGTTGTTTCCAGAGTCTTGCTATGGTAAATAGAGCTGCAATGAATATAGGTGTAAGGAAGGGGTTTTTGTATTGTATTTTTGTGTTCCTAGGGTATATTCCTAGGAGTGGTATAGCTGGATCGTATGGGAGCTCGATTTCCAGTTTTTGGAGGAATCTCCATATCGCTTTCCATAAAGGTTGAACTAGACAGCATTCCCACCAGCAGTGGATAAGAGTTCCTTTCTCTCCACATCCCCGCCAACACTGTTTATTCTCATTCTTTGTGATGTGTGCCATTCTCTGGGGTGTGAGGTGGTATCTCATCGTTGTTTTGATTTGCATCTCCCTGATGATTAGTGATGTGGAACATTTTTTCATGTGTCTTTTGGCCATGCGTATTTCTTCTTTGTCAAAGTGTCTGTTCATTTCTTCTCCCCATTTTTTGATGGGGTTAGATGTTTTTTTCTTGTAAAGTTCTGTCAGTGCCTTGTATATTTTGGAGATTAGCCCCTTATCTGATGGGTATTGGGTGAATAGTTTCTCCCACTCAGTGGGTGGCTCTTGTATCCTGGGCACTATTTCCTTTGAGGTGCAGAAGCTTCTCAGCTTAATATATTCCCATCTGTTAATCTCTGCTTTCACTTGCTTGGAGAGTGCAGTTTCCTCCTTGAAGATGCCTGTAATGTCCTGTAGTGTTTTGCCTATGTGCTGTTCTATATATCTTATGGTTTTGGGGCTGATATCGAGGTCTTTAATCCATTTGGATTTTACCTTTGTACATGATGTTAGCTGGGGGTCTAAGTTTAATTTTTTGCAAGTGGCTATCCAATTGTGCCAACACCACTTGTTGAAGAGGCTTTCCCTGCTCCATTTAGGATTTCCTGCTCCTTTATCAAAAATTAGATGGTTGTATCTCTGGGGAACATTTTCTGAGTATTCAAGCCTATTCCACTGATCTGAGGACCTATCCTTATTCCAATACCATGCTGTTTTGATAACTGTTGCTTTGTAGTACAGTTTAAAGTTGGGAAAAGTAATTCCTCCCATATTCTTTTTCCCAATGATTGCTTTAGCTATTCGAGGGTGTTTATTGTTCCAAATGAATTTCAAAAGTGTCTGATCCACTTCTTTGAAGAATGTCATGGGTATCTTTAGAGGGATGGCATTAAATCTGTATAATGCCTTGGGGAGTATTGACATTTTGATGATGTTAATCCTGCCAATCCATGAGCAGGGTATGTGTTTCCATTTCCGTGTGTCCTCTCTTATTTCTTGGAGCAGAGTTTTATAGTTTTCTTTGTATAGGTCCTTCACATATTTAGTCAAGTTGATTCCAAGATATTTGAGTTTGTGTGGTACTATTGTGAATGGGGTTGTTTTCTTAATGTCCATTTCTTCTTTATTACTGTTGGTGTATAGAAAGGCCATTGATTTTTGTGTGTTAATTTTGTAGCCTGCCACCTTGCTATATGAGTCTATTGTTTCTAGAAGCTTTTTGATAGAGTCTTTAGGGTTTTCTAAGTAGAGTATCATGTCATCTGCAAACAGTGAGAGCTTGACTTCTTCCTTTCCTATCTGGATTCCCTTGATATCCTTTTCTTGCCTAATCGCTATAGCAAGTACTTCCAGTGCTATGTTGAATAGGAGTGGTGAGAGAGGACAGCCTTGTCTTGTGCCAGAATTTAGAGGGAAGGCTTTCAGTTTTTCTCCATTGAGGATAATATTTGCCACTGGCTTGTGGTAGATGGCCTTCACTATATTGAGAAAGGTTCCCTCCATTCCCATCTTGCTGAGAGTTTTGATCAAGAATGGGTGTTGGACCTTATCAAATGCTTTCTCTGCATCTATTGATATGATCATGTGGTTTTTATTTTTCTTGTTATTGATGTTGTGTATTATGTTGATAGATTTACGGATGTTAAACCAGCCTTGCATTCCTGGGATGAAACCTACTTGATCGTAGTGGATGATCTTCTTAATGAGGCATTGAATCCTATTTGCCAGGATTTTGTTGAGGATCTTTGCATCTGCATTCATCAGTGATATTGGTCTGTAATTTTCTTTTTTGGTAGCGTCTCTGTCTGGTTTAGGTATCAAGGTGATGTTGGCTTCATAAAAGCTATTTGGAAGTGTTTCTGTTTGTTCAATTTCATGAAAGAGTCTTGCCAAGATTGGCAGTAGTTCCTCTTGGAAAGTTTGATAGAATTCATTAGTGAATCCATCTGGACCTGGGCTTTTGTTTTTCGGCAGACATTTGATTACTGTTTTAATTTCATCAATGGTGATGGGGGTGTTTAGATATGCTACATCCTCTTCCTTCAACCGTGGAAGATTATAAGAGTCCAAGAATTTATCCATTTCTTCCAGGTTCTCATTTTTAGTGGCGTAGAGTTTTTCAAAGTAGTTTCTGATTACCCTTTGAATCTCTGTCATATCAGTAGTGATCTCTCCTTTTTCATTCCTGATACGAGTTATCAAGTTTCTCTCTCTCTCTTTCTTTGTTAGGTTTGCCAGTGGTCTATCAATCTTGTTTATTTTTTCAAAGAACCAACTTCTGCTTTCGTTGATCTTTCGGATTGTTTTTTGAGTTTCCACTTCGTTGATTTCTGCTCTCAGCTTTGTTATTTCCTTCTGTCTTCCTGTTCTTGGGTCCTTTTGTTGAGCATTTTCTAGTTCTATTAGCTGTGTCATTAAGCTACTCAGGTAAGCTCCTTCTTCCTTCCTGATGTGTGCTTGCAAAGCTATAAATTTTCCTCTCAGTACTGCTTTTGCTGTGTCCCATAAGTTCTGAGAGTTTGTGTCTTTATTGTCATTTGTTTCCAGGAACCTTTTGATTTCCTCCTTGATTTCATCTCGGACCCACTGGTTATTGAGCATGAGGCTGTTTAACTTCCAGGTGTTAAAGTGTTTCTTCTGAGTCCCTTTGGAGTTCACAAATAATTTCAGAGCCTTGTGGTCAGCGAAGGTAGTCTGCAAAATTTCTATCCTCTTGATCTTATGGAGGTATGTTTTATGTGCCAGCATGTAGTCTATCCTGGAGAATGTCCCATGTACATTGGAGAAGAATGTGTATCCAGGTTTCTGGGGATGGAGTGTCCTATATATATCTACTAGGCCTCTTTCTTCCATTTCTCTCCTCAGGTCTAGTATATTCTTGTTGGGTTTCAGTCTGGTTGACCTGTCCAGTGTTGACAAAGCCGTGTTTAGGTCCCCCACAATTATTGTGTTGTTGTTGATATTATTTTTCAGATTTGTCAGCAGTTGTATTAAATATTTTGCTGGCCCCTCATTCGGTTAAGCAGCTATTTTTTAGGTAATTTAAGAATATGAAAATATGTTGCAAGTCAGCCCCTGAAGAGGTTGACTGATGGAGGGATGGAGGATGAGGTCTTTCCCCTCCAACTCGGAGCACGCATCTGCCACCCAGTCCAGGTTCTGAGGTGTAACGGTAGGTAAACAGCTCGCAGACAGTCAGGCTTGTAGAAATATTAGCTTTATTTGGTGGACAAGACTGAAGTTCAAAGACTCAGCATAAGTTTCAGCCAAAAGCCTCTCGCCTTCCACAGACCCTTGCTTTTATCCCCCAGAATCAGGTACCACCCAATGGTGGGATCAGGTACCACCCAATGGTAGAAGCAGAATTATGTACCACCCTAGGGTGGGGGCAGAATGCCATGTCACACCATAGGGTAGGGCACAATCACCGATCAGGGTAGGGTCAGTAACATAATAATCCCCTAAAATATTTACATACACAACAAAAATAGTTTTTACTTCTCTTTCTATGATGTCTTTCCTTGACAAACCAAAGGAAAATCAGTCTATGACAGGAGATTTGTAGTGGTGAAAGGATGAATGTTGGACATTGTATAATTGAAAATCAATCATGAGCAGCTTTGTAACTGTGTATCTCATACTGATTAAATAAAAATTATATTATAAAAAGGAAAAAAATCTAATGATGAATGTACAGGTAAGCTACAGTGATTATGAATGTCTGATTTTTAGTCTGGAAGAAAGGGCTTAAATTCCAGTCTAAGGATGGAACAAGGAAGAGAGAGAATGGAAGCTTCACATAGGTAGGCAGGGATGACTCATATTAGTTCTATATGGAAGAATGTTTTTCAGGTACAGAGGACACATCCTCTGAAAAGCCTCCACCTCAAAATACATTCTTTTTGTTTATAAGTAATGTATTATATTACTAATTAATGTTATACATGTTAATAGGGCCCACCTTGTTCCAGGTAATAATCAGAGTTGGGAGATTGTTGAAGGTTGACTCCTAGATATACTGGGTAGCAGTTACCTACCCAGACATGCCCATCAATGAGCAGAAAAGAAACTCAGGTAGAAAAGGCAAAGACTGACTCTACTATAAATGGAACCAAACATGGTTTGACAAACTTGACATCAATCAGTACTACTTTGAATATAATTCTTATTGTATATCAGAACTTGCATGGAGACTAGCCCAACTCTATGCTCATCAGGTTCCACATATAGTTGGACTTCAGAAGCATCCAGCTCCAGGGCATCTTGGGCCCATGTTTCCTGGACTACAGTCCTGACATATGTTTACAAGTGACTTATAATATATGATCTGTATCTGTGTTATGAGGAGTCTCATGAGTCCTGAAACCTTACTACACTTTTTCCCTCAGCATGGGCCATTTGAAAGAAAAGTCATGGCCTTTTTAGTTGGTGCTGGGGCAGAGGCTTACAGAGAAGAGGTAACTTCTTTGATTAGGAATAGACAAAAGGGGTGGGAAAAATCTAAAGCCTCTTATTACAGCCAGAATTTTCACTTTCCTCCACTGAATATCATCTTCAGGCCAGAGCAGGATGTTTTCAGAAGTTCAATTCTGACAATCCTGAGTTTGACTTGAGCACTACACCACCTTCATTGAAGTATCATTAAAGATACACTCTAGATATCAAACTTCAAAAGAGATTTATTTTCTCATATGTTCAATGCAAAGGTTTCAGTGCAGTGCCTTTTAGTACACTTTGTATTTAATAGTGTCTCATAGATTCTAAATTCTAATTAAACATGCGCTCTCTATCCACTTTCTACACAAAGCGTGTCTTAGTTGAAGGGATTCTGTGAATCTGCAAACACTTAACCCTCTCTTTGGTGACTATATTTCTACACTTTGTCTCTGTGTGATTAGCATGAAAAAGTTCAACTGTCTCAAGAAATACAGAGGCTGCTTTTAATCTTCCATTTTTTCTGATGATCTGTCACCATGCACCTATTCTCCAGTGATTTCTATCTGCATGAGAAATGAATACTTTCCCACAGAGCTTAAGCTGTGTATGAAAATTTTATTTATTTCTAGGAGTCAAAGTATTTTTTGGAAAGAACTTTAGAGACAATATGAACTAGGGTTTATTTTCAGTTCATTAGTTCTCCAGTTTTTAGTGACTAGAAAGAACTGTGGAAAGAGTGGTTAAGTTCACATTCCAAGGCTCCACCTGTAGAAGCTGTGATTTTGGCTAGAGATGAGCTAAGGCACTTGGTGTTGCTCAGCTTCCAAGACATTCTAAAACAACATTCTTGAGCACAGCTTGTCATAGTGCTTTATCACCTGTGTGGCATTTTGAACATCCACAACCATTCTCACATGTAATAAATACCATACATGGTGCCATTAACAAACCATTTTTTCTATTTCTGTCTCTGTATGAATAAGGTGCTATGGAATTAACCGGATGCCATCCCACTTAGTATATTCCTTGTTACTCATTGGTTGAAAACATCTTTGAATGTAGTACCTTGGGTTAGTGTTTTGATCAGTTAATCTACTCCAGGGTGTGATCTTTTTCCTCCCAATGAATGCCCCGGGTCTAAGGAAAATGCTCTTCTTGCATTTCTGGATGTTCCATTGGACTGCCTGCTGCTTAGGAGTGAAAGGCTTATGTGTTGGAACTCCTGAATCTGTTACACCCACTTTAGTGTGTGTGGATTATTTCTTTCATCAGCGTTTGCTTCTAAAATCATGTCTTTCCCGTATCCTTGTTTTGGAGCTTGAGGCCTGATTAACAGATGGCGTTGGAGGCAGGGATTCAGCCGGCAGCTGGTGAGATGTTAATTTGGTGGATTCTTTTTTTTTTATACTATAAAAATTTATCGAAACAGAATTAATAAAAACTTATATTTAGCAAATTAACTAAACATGGGCTAATGTTGTCAGTGATGATTTTGTACCTGTGTTTAAAAGATTTTTTCAAGAGTATATTAAATGGGTTGACTTTAAATTTTTGAACTTCTTCATACTCCTTTATGCTAAAAATAAAAAGAAGATAACATGTGAATAAAAAATACAACTTCATCATGCCATTGAGTGTCTGTCCTTTTCAAAGAATTTGGTGGATTCATAAGTGGATTTCACCAGCTTTATTTTTCAAGCTTGCATCTTTTTGGTTTAAAGTTATGACTAGAGTTTGTATTTTTTATTGAAGGACTCTGTTTTTTTTTCCTTATGTGAATTGCTACCTTCTTTCTTCCAACTGTCAAGATAGAATATACTGATGTAATAATTTATGCCATAGGGGCTTTGATAGTGGTTTTTCTTTGTTATGTTAGTTTGTAAGAATAGTGAGGTGCAAAAAATATAAGCTGAATATTTTGAATTAGCACAAAAAATTTCTGAAGTGCTTTTTCACTGTTTCTAAAGGCATAAAAAGCCAACAAATATAAGAATTTTTTCAGTTACTATACGTGGTCAAGTCAAAAGCCATGAGGTTGGTGTTTCACCGCCCTCTACTGGTGATAGACCAGAAGAGCCTCTATTACTTCACCTGATGATATTGACCCCCCGACCCCCCCCCCCCCCAATCATGGCACCAGGCCAGAAGAGACTCTAGTTTCAACCGATAATTTTGGCTAAGCAAAACTAAAATGGCTCCATCAAAAGCTGAATCAGAAGGTGAGTCTATAAGATCATCACCATATCCATGCTTGGATATGGTTCTCTTTCACCATTTTGTGTCAAATTCTTTGGTACCTGGACTGATGGTGCAAAATGGACTCACCAGGATTTTAAAACCTCAGCAAAAATCTGTTTAAATGTGTCCCAGTATTTATAGTGGAAGGTGTGAATGTATGAAAGGGAGGAGGAAAAAATTAACAGCCTAGATCACCCTGGAAGAATGGTTTTAGGAATCATGTTGTTTTATAAGATGCTGATAGGAAAAGAGGAATTCACAGAAGTAAATAAGTAGGCTAGACTACCCCAAGTTGTTTGAGTTTGGTAAGGAAACTTGCTTTGAAATTTGTTTGGGAAAAAGTTGACTGAAACTGAATACAAGAATAATTATACTAAGATTATTCAGGGAGCTATGGAGCCATATACAGATTTTCTGGGTAAATTAATAGAGGCAATTAAAAGGCAAATTAAAGATAATGAACTTTGACTCATTTTACTTGGGTCAATTTTCCAAATGCAACCTATGAGTCTATACTTTTTTCTGTCTATGTGTGTGTATGAATGTGTGTGTGGTGGCCAACTCTATGTCTGTTTAATATCTATCCATATTATATGTAATGTCTATTTATGCTGTATATTAGCCCTTCCCTCTGTTATACTTAGTCCTCTATTATCTACTCTCTTTTATTCTTCCACCTCTGATTCACTGCATGTGAAATGCTCATAGTCTTCAGAGGCTCATTCTACACAAAGGTCTCCTGTTCTACATCATCGCTCTGGCTGTTGCTGCTATCAGAGTCGCTTGAATCATTTGGGCTGTGAGTTATCCTCAGAGAAAAAGGCAGGCACACCACTATTGCTGATGTGTTTTTGGTGGTTGCCTTTTTGCCCCTTCTCTTCACCATCTGACTGTTGCTTGCGACTGATTTCTACTTTTGAGAGATCCTCGACTCTAGGAAATTTCCTGAACTGTGACTGCTGAGAGCTGTTTTTTAGACTCCACAAGACTATGTAGTCAATTGAAGTTATAATCTGGAATTTCTACTCACCCCAGACCATTTCATAAGACTTATAAGAAATACGTTAATCTACTTTGTATACTTCTTAAGTGTATTTATAACATGTATATTCTTTATTATAAATTTTATTATGTATGAACAGATTTTTCCTTTTTTTTTAGATTTGCTAGTAATTATTTCTTAGAAAATAGTATAGTATCCTTGAAGTTTTGTGCTATTTATAGAAAAAGGTTATTGGGATTTCTTGGTTTGTTATGATTTCCCCCTTAGGCCCCCATAGTATTCTGTGGTACCATTCTTTCTTCATGGTGCATTAAAATAAAAAAAAATATAAAATACTTGGAGTGATGGCACTAGCCTAGGACAAAGTGTGGTTAGATCCCCTGGTGTCCAATATGGTCCCCCAAGCCAGGAGCGATTTCTGAGCACATAGTCAGGAGTAACCCCTGAGCGTCACTGGGTGTGGCCCAAAAAAAACAAAACAAAACAAAAAAAGAAAAGAAAAACCAAAAAAAAAAAAGAAAATATAAGATACTAAGAGGAATTATTATCCATTAGGGATGAGAACTCAAGTTACAGGGGGCCTTCCACCTTGAACATTTGCCATAGTGACTTGACTTAGACTTCAGTCACTTGAACTTCAGTTAATCTTCCCTTAATTTTGGTTCTCATTTTTGAGTTTGGCATGGTACAGGAATCATGTACCTACACGTACACCAGGAATCAACCTTCTACGAGGATGGACCTTGAATCCACTTTGGCTCATACTTGCCCTGGTATGGGCTCGTATAGATATCACAACAATTTGAAGGCAGATTTGCCTGTCTCAATATATAACAGTGATATGTAACCAGGAGATGCTTCAGGGCATCCTGACTTTGACTTAGCATATGTGCTAACACCAATATTGCCAATTAATGATACTTGGCAGCAAAAAACATGATTCTGGACAACCTTTCCTGGTCTTTGAAGAAAAACTCTGGGGTTAGACAAATTAGTATAACTGGAGATTTTAGTTAGTCATAGACTGGTTTTATGACAGGATGCTTCATGGGTAGACAAAACCTGGTTTTTAGGTCAAAAGTTTTTTCTATTTTTCTAACTTTTGCTGTGATTTTGTGAAATCATTTTATTTCCTTTATCTTTTATTTAGTGTCATCCATCCATCCCTTAGAAAGTTCACTTTCTCTTGGGATGTGTATTACATTACCTCTTATTTTTGCATTTTTCTATAAGTCAATTAGGTGGAAATGTAAGAATTACCAGATGCTATCCCACTCAGTATATACCTTGTAACTCATTGGTTGGAAAAATCTTTGGATGTAGTACCTTGGATTGGTGTTTAAACAACTTAATTTCCACCTCAGGGTGTGGTTTGATTTTTCCCAATAAATACACCAGGTCTCAGGAAAATACTCTTTTTATGCTTCTGCACATCCCACTGAGCTGCCTTCTTAGGAGCAGAAGGCTTGCATGTTGAAACTCCTGAACTCATTTCACTCTTTTTATTGTGTGCGTGGATTATTTTTTCCATCGGCATTTGCTTCTTGACCCATGTCTCTCCAGTGCCCTGGCTTCAGACCTTGAGGCCTGATTAACAGGTGTTTATTCTCACTAGAGCTTAGTGAGAATGCATGAAATTAGTAATATCAACACATTAGTGGAATTCTGACAAAATAGATTGCATTTCCAAGGTAGGTGTCAGAGCGAGAAACAAAATTAAAAATAGTTAGTGATTTATCCATTGATCAAGTTTTCTTTGCATTAATTACTTATTGATTCTGTAACACAGTCAAGTTGCTTGTGACTTATATGAAACTCATTTATAAATTACCAAGTCTCAAATTCATTAATTTTTTTGTTTCCACTATAACATGAGATCATTATGTCACCCCTAAATTTAAGTTTTTATTATGACCAAAGCCACTGAGCTATTACAGCCTCGTGCTGGCATTTTAGACAGAAAGAATTAAGAAATGTAATATAATCACAAGCCTGAAAAAAGTCAAATGCCAGTATTCCACCAAATAGATTAGTAATTATACTAGCAGAAATAAAGGACAGACATGGCTTCAGGGAGTCCTTTTGATCTGTTCTTCATGGTGGAAAAAATTTAATGTGTTCATACATGATTCCCAGTGACTTCTAGAAACTGCCTTTGTCACTGAAATACAGAATAACCGCAAAGTAACAAGAATCAGACAATTTTGTTCTTGTAGTAGCTGTTTCATGTCATTTACAAATTCAGACCATCAAAACTGTCAAAGTAATTTAGGGACAAAGTGGACAGTTTTAAATGCCACGGTTCCCTTCTTTTAGGAAGAAGCACCAGAACTTAACAAAAGTGCATTTTATGAATAGCTACTTGCATTCACTTTTTGCTATGTATTTTTATAAAGATCCATGCCACATCAGGTGCTTCTTTTGATAACTTCTATTTATAAGTCCCCCAGTTCTCCTCAGGATATTGTGTTTTTTTTTCTCCAGTTTAAGATAATTATTCAGTAATGTGAATAAATTCCTCTTTCATTAATATTTTAGACAAATCTTTTAAAATAAAAGATTGTTTTAATTTTGTTTTTATTGTGCACTGAATTTAATCAGAAATTATATCTATCAATTTGCTAGACTACTTAAGGTTAATTTACATTAGTTAGGGGTGCCTATAGTTGGTCATTGATTCTAGGGAGAGAAAATGGAAAATCCAATTTATTATCAAGAAGTTCTAGAGGTAAACTTCTTTAGTGTTATTAAATGATTTCAACCCAGCTGCCTCATTCTGTTGAAAAAAAAAAAAAGAGATTTCAATATAATTGACCTAAATGGGTAAAAGGCATGTATTGTTTTTCAAACCACCAAAGTAATTCTAGCATATTCAACTACTTAGAACTTACCCACTAGATAAAAAGGAAGCATAGTATGACTAAGACACATTATTTATAAATATAACCATTATTTATCAGTAAGTGGAGAATTTTATTGTGAGGAATTGGTGAAATGGCTTATGCTACAAGGACACAGGTCTGATTAAAGTTGGAAAACACCTTTTAATTTAAACTTGAGCTTGGAAAATTCCTTACACCCTCCTGCTATAGGCACTGAGATTTTCCTCCACATATTTGACAGTCCAAGGGATCAAAAATATGTCGTATCTATGATTAGAGAACAGACTGAAGTCAGAATGAGAAATATATTTGGTTCTATAAATACTTTATGGTCTCAGTAGTCCCATAGAAACCTGTCTTCTTTGTATCCCTTTCTTGTCTTTATTATGACCAGGTCTGTTGTACAATTACTGGATCAACTGCATACATATTTGAACTTGCCCATAGGTACATGAGTCCTTAGAAGGAAGAGGCAGTACAATTGGTGTGAAGACTTCAGAGTGATAGTGAGAAGGCTAGTTTTGGAAGGCCAGAAAGTGAAACAAGACATAGAAGAATATTGAATGTCAAATATAAAGATCTCAGTATTTTTTCTAGTCCTATTGCTAATCGATGGTGTGGTTTGGGATCGAACTGAGTATCGATATACATAATGAGAATTCAATAGCAGCTCTACTGTTCTCACATAAACTTCACATGATTCACAGGAAATTATAAAAGCCCATAGATTTATGGAGTGACAGCTCTTTAGTAATAATCTATGCTAGAATACATGTTATATAAAAGAGAAATAGGCTTGAGATTTGAAGATTGGATGTTTATACATAGTGTGGCATTTGAATGAGTTGATTCATTGTAAATATATAAATATTCTTAGAACCAAGCAGAGGAAGGATACATCCCTAATAAGACCACTTGGCCTTGCTCTGGTAGAACTTATAACCTTGTGAAAGAAGTGATGGGTGTATAACTAATTTATAAATTTTAGAATGGTAACTAAATTTGTAGAGCTACAATTAGAGTTCATGTTGCAAAAGAGATGAAGGGGTTGCCACTAAACTAAAAAAGTTCATCATTTATATGTTCTGGGAGTCCCAGAAATTTCTGAATCAGTGATCCAAAGATATATAAGATAAGTTTTAAGAAATTGAATTAGTTTGGATTTTCATCTAGAATTCCATATTCTATATGGGATATACCAAGTGTTTCACATATTTAAGAAAAAAAGAAGTGTGGTTTTATGTCATTTACTGGTGTCTTGATCATTGAAGGGCCACAAATAAGACTGTGTGCCATTCAGGGTTGTGTAACTACAATTTAGGACATTGCAGAAATATAAAAGTCTTTACCATATATTTCTCAGAAAGTCCCTATTGTTAACATCATTGTAGTGGTAGTGATACTAAATCAGCTTCTGAAGATGTTTAATTAATTTCCAATTATTATGAAATTCTAGAAGAAATTTTACTGCCCTTTATAGGTACCATTGGGTACCATATAACAAATGATTTATCATTTATCAAATATGGTTGTTTATGTTATGTCCTGATTGAGTGTGTCAGTTACCATAATCCTCTTCAAAAGCCAGGTAGATTTTGATTAGCACTGACACACTATGAAAAATGTGAATATCATCATACTGAATATTATACCAAGACATACTGAATATTTAATCATCATACTGAAACAATTGATTTCAAATAATTTTCATTTAATTTGATGTTTAAAATAAGGATTTTGACTTTTTCAATAATAAATAAAGTTACCTTTATTTGTTATTTTTCTTTACAGTTTGCCTGACTCCTGCATATATAAGTTTGATAGCATACAAAATTAGCTTTTAAAATTCTGTTGATTACATATTTGAGTATTTATGTCAAGTGGCCTAAAATAAAAGACAAAAACGAAAAAACTCAACAGGCAACTTCTATATTATGTTGTCTCTTCATTCTTGCTTAATTCTCTTAGCTGCAATGAAAGACATACCCTTTACATATGTAACTGGTAAAAACTTCATAACTGTTGATAGGACTAGAAAAGTGGAAATGTTCATGCTCATCTGTATGGAAAACCCTCAATTCCATGCCTTCATCATCTAAGATATGAGAACTGTAGTATGGAAATAGAAGTGAGAGAAGTCCTCAGTGAGCTTTGGGATTCGGCTGCCATATTCTAATGCCTTTTCTGTTGGGAAGTTGTTCACATTTGGTAAATCAAGCTTCTCCTCCCTGGTCAGCTGAAGGCAAATTATCCAATACAATAACTGTTAAAAGCAGAGGGACTAGTGGAGTTACAGTCTTTCCTTGGCACTGGACATTTGGCTCCCATGTGCTGTGTTCAGCAACACACTTCAAAGCAAATCCTTTCCACAGTTTTTGGGTTAGTGACATCACAATAGAGCAATAGAGTCCTGTTTGGTACCTTGAGAAGAGTTGCTATTGTGAATGCAATCTCTTTCACACAAAGGGTATTTTTAAGTCATTAAAGGAATCAGTGCTCAGAAACTCTATAAAACTCCTGGTATTTTTTTTCATACTAGCTTTAGAAGTCACTGGCTTGATAATCTCCTATATAACAGAAGTTCTTACAGCAGGAAGCTTCAAAGGCAAATAAATGCTCACAAAAAAGAGGAGGAAAAGTCTGTGAAAGTGAATAAGTCAATAATTTCTCCTGCTGTCATCATGATACAAATTACTTAACCAAGTGAAGGCTGAATCAGAGAATTCTTTTTTATTTATGTGCATTTTTCTTTTCTTTTTCAATCTAAAGTTTATTTTGCTAGTCACCTTATACAGATTTTCTGTAATGGCTCTAAGGTTTACTAATCCTGCTACTTCTTTGCCATGGAGATTCTTCTATCCTGAAAGGCTTTTTGCTATTTTCTGTGTTGACCCATCGGTTGGTTTCTGGCTTTATGTGATATTCCTAGCAGCTAAACAGAGCATACTCAATTGGGCATCTGATAAATATTAAGTGAATACATATGGCCCATCTCTGAGTTCAGTAGGCAGCCTGGAAAAAAAAAACATGATCAACTTTGCATAAAAGTGGATGATTTTCATTTATGAGCCTCACAATTGGTGGTATAACTAGTTCATTAGGCCTCTGATATTACTAAGAATTACTATCCCCTAAACTCTAATTTTATTTTTTTAGTTTTTTTAATATAATTTTTATTTTAATTATAGTGGCTTACATATCGTTCACAGTAATATTCCAGGTACATATTAACATTGAATCAGGGGAATTTCCACCACTGAATTGTCCTCCTCCCACATCTGCTCCCATCCTGCCTCCCATTTCCTCCACTCTCCCCCCCAGGGGGTACTAGAATGCATGGTCCCTTCTGTGTGTAGTTCATTACTTAGTGGTCTTATAACAGTTTGGTCTTGGTGCCTCCATTACTGCCCCCTCTAATTGGGAGGCGGGACTAGAAAGTTCAAGTTATGTGGTTTTGTTTGAGGAATAGAAAAGTAATATAATGGGGTAAAAATCAACTACAACGACTATGAGCAGAGTCATTCTAGAGGCTCTCATCCTTGGTTTGAGAGACCAAGGGGGAAAAAAAAGAGGGTGAAACACCACAACAGTACAAAAAGAGGAATCAAATAAGATATCCAGTGAGCACTGCAGCAATAAAAATATGCACCACATAATTGCCATGGTCATGAGATAGAAAAAACTCTAATTTTATAATGAAACTTGTATACAAATAATATGATTACAGAAACCTTACAGAAGCAGAGGAGAGGGAGCAGAAACATATGGAATCCTGGAGGAGAAAATATTTAAACATGGTTTAGAAACAGACTAGATGAAGGATGAGCCTCATGGACACAGAGAACAACAGTTTGTGACAGTGGCACATAGGGGGAGATGAGGTTAAGGGAAGGGTGGATTAGAAGTTAGGTTAGTAATGTTGGATCTTGTGAAAGGCCATGCCGTCAAACATATATTCTTTCTTTAGGGAGTAGATAGGAAGATCGGAAGAGTTGATATCATGGTCATATAATCAGGTATAGAGCAGCTCTGTGAAATATCCAAGATTAGAGAGTTTAGGGATGTATGGCTGCTTTGAGAAGCAGGTGGCCACTGAGCCTCAGTATTTCAGTTCACAAAGACAAACAATCTGGCAGCACACTGGAGACTTTTTAACAGCCTAGTGACTTCCATAAAAAGCAGATATGTAACATGAACATGAGGGTCAGTATTTGAGCAATGTGAGGCAATGTTTGGTCTTACTGTTAGACTAATACTTTAAATGGAAACATAGTGGAAGTAGGTGAGGTAAAAGAGATAGTACAGTGGTTAAGGCACTTGTCTTGCATGTGGCCATTTCCTGTTTGATTTTCAGCACTTCACACAATCACCCCAGTTCTGTCGAGTGGCACTTGAGCACAGAGTCAGGAATAATACCTCAACCCTTCTGTTGCTGGTCTTCAATCAAAAATGAACAAAACCAAAAAAGAAATAAGTGTAGATGGGTTGAATGGGGACAGGTACTGAAGAATGGAGAGGTGCTGCCTTAAAGAGGGTTACAGCTTCATTGGGAGAAAGACTGATCCCCTTATAAAATTAAAAACAAAAATTTACGACAATTTACTTTTCTATGCTCCATTTTTTTCTTTTTCAGCCATACTCAGTGATGCTCAGGGCTTACTCCTGACTTTGGGCTCAGAGATTATTCTTGCTGGGCTCAGGAATCATATAGGGTGCTGGAGGAATTGAGCCTGGTTTGTTTGCATGTTTGCAAGGCAAGCACCCTACCCACTGTACTATCATCCAGCCTCTTTCTGTGCTCTTTTAGTAGGAAATATGTGGTGTTTGTAAATCTGCCACCAAAGATATTCTAGTTTGAATTACACAAACAATTTTGAAGCTTGATTCAAATAAGTTGGTAAGGAGTGAATGGTTACCCTTAGCAAAATTCAACTGGTATCTGGCATTCTATCAGGTGACAATAGGTTGTAAAGACAGGGAATAATTGTCTTCGCAGGGAGAAAATTTCTGATCTTAAATTTCCTAGTTCAAAATACTTTCTGTGTATATGTGTGTTTAACTTTCTCCCCTGTATTGGTTGAGATACTTTGATTTATAATGTTGTTTATAATTATAGTTTCATGCATACAATGATCAGCATTGAACCCACCAACAGAATTCCTTTCAGGGATCCTATTCTCCCTTTCCAAGGGAACTTTAGTTTTATAGAATAACATTTCCATTTTGATGCCCTTGGTCAGTTGTTACTATATTATTATATTTAAAAAATATTACACATTTTTTTGTGGTTTTTGGGTCACACCCAGCAGTGCTTAGGGGTTATTCCTGGCTCCAGGCTCAGAAATTGCTCCTGGCAGGCACGGGGGACCATATGGGACGCCAGGATTCGAACCGATGACCTCCTGCATGAAAGGCAAACACCTTACCTCCATGCTATCTCTCCAGCCCCCCAAATATTATACTTTTAATTATCATTCTGTATCTGTCTGTGACTTTCAGACTGGTTTCATTCAGCATAATGCTCTCTATCTTAAATTCTTTTGTGACACTCAGAAGTGCTTAGGGCTTACTCCAGGCTTTACACTTGGGAAATACCCCAGCTGGTAATTGGGAATCCAAACCTGGGTCCATCATATACAAGGCAAGCAATCACCATATCCTCTGTTTTGGCCCTTGCTTGAATTTTAACGTTATTCTTCTCTTTACCCTGTGGTATTAAAATATGCATTAAAGTTTTTTTTGAGGTCTTTAGTTCTCTTTTTTTCTTTTATTTTTTGGGGGTGAGTTGGGGTGGGAGATAGCTTTCACACCTGAGAGTACTGTGCCCTACTCCTGACATATTGTCACTTCTGGAGGTGCTGGGGGACCATACAATATTAGAATCTATACTCCCATTTGCAAAGTATGTACCAAGTCCATTGAGCTTTGTGTCTTTGCCTTGAGCCGTTAGTTTTCTCCCCTGTAAGATGAAAGGATTGAATCAGATGATTTTAAAGTAAGTGTCATAGGTTATTTTATGAACTGCAAGAAAAATTTTACCCACATCTAGCAGTAGAAAATTTGGGGAGTATTAAAATAAATAAACAAGGATTCTTGGCTTTTATTAGAGCATAAACATCAAGGCATGCTCTGTGCATCATATTAGAGAGAAAATCAAGATGAGAAGGAAGAGTTCCTCACTCAACGAGTTCAGGGATCTGAAGTTATAAGGGTAGTCCATTTTCATCACCCTGAGGATATTTACTCCATAAACTACCAGGATGGCAGCCTTGCTAACCCCTGGATAAAAAATTGTTGCCTTTGGAATATTACAGTTAGCATTTTATTCTACCACATTCCTCAAGAGGAATGTTGTTCTCTACAGAACATCAATTGAATCTGGGATGACATATCTGAAGGGGGTATAAATTACATAGTTAGGTCTAAAATTAGCAGTGAACTCATTCAGATGGAAGTATAGAATGGTGATGTGCTTTGAAATTTTTTGAGAATTTCCAGACCAAAACATGAACATAAATAAAATGCTTAGTGAAGAGGTAAATGATCAAGGATAGTTAATGGAAAATGGAAAAGAGGAGATTGACATTCATAAGGGATGTGTTCAGGAAGCCAAGCTTTTTGCAAGACAAAGTTTTGGAAGATTAAGTTGGGAACAGTAGGAGGATGGAGATGTAAATAAAAATATCTTTCTTGAATAGTGCCTTGAATAGTATACTAGAGTGTAAAAGTAAATGTATAAAATATAAATAAAACAATATATTACAAGGATAATATTTGACTAGTAAATTGTTTACCAAGAACTTGTCCAACTCAATAGATACCTAACTTTATGCCAATAAAATGTTTTCTCTGCTTTGCACTGTCTTGACTTTCAAGGTGAAAAACCCATTTATGTTTAGAAAGAGTTATTTTTGTGGTGGCCCAAACTTACAAGGAACATTTGAGCCCATGTTAATTTCTCTTTTTATCTTATTAATAAGGAGGTGGGATTTCAGGAGATTCAGACACCAAAATAGGTCTTTGATTACTCAGTTTAAATAGTTTGAGTAATGATGAGTAATTGATCATAATAAACTGGATAATTTCAAAAATAGATAAAGACATCAAAATTTTTATTATGGAGATTCCAAGAGTGAGTTTGTTCATGGAAAGTTATTGTCAGGCTCTTTGTTGAAGTCAAAGATACTTTGGGGAGCAGGAGATGGCTCAAGCACCTGCTATATATAAACACAAAGCCATAAGTTAGATTCCTGGTACAGCAGTGTGTCTTGGTTGAGGCAGCCTAGGTAAATCACCATAATAAAATGTGTGAACATCACAACAAATTATACCTTTGTCCCCTGGTCATTTTCAACAACATTCATAGAGGAAAAGGAAGAAAAGAATAAAGAATCTGAAATTAAAAGTAAAACTTTTCTTTTAAAAAAAATCATAGAAGTTTTTCTCTGAAAACCCTCCCACTTTGTCTTCCCAACTAGCCAGGTTATGTATGCTGTAGCTAGTGGGTCATGTAATGCCCATTATGAGGGATTGGGTCATTGGTGTCAGTAATGAAAGATACACTGTTTTGAGGCCTAACAATGCCTGACTAAATTTATGATAAGCATCATTGGAAATACAACTTTTTAAAAAAATTTTGGCTAAATTAATCTTTTAATTTGTCTAAAGTTCACATGAACTTTAGATGACTTAGCTTTAAGGTAATGCAGATAAAAATCTCCATCTGAGAAGCTTGAAGAATTATCATGGTAAGATTCTTCAACAATTCTTTTTGAAGACTCTTTCTGTGGATCATTGATTAGCACATACATGAAAAGAATTGAATTGAAGAGAAATAAAAGGCCCTTAAGCAATTATAAACAAAGTAAATAAAAATCTTAACTGTTTTAATTAATTAAAAAACGATGTTAAAAAAGCTAAGAGGAGCATAAATAGTCACAGAGAACTAATTGAGATGGGAAACAGAATATGTTAAGAAAAACCACAATTTGAGCCAGAGAGATAGCACAAGGGTTAAGTCACTTGATTTACATGGGACCAATTCTGTCAACCCTGGACATGACATATGGTATCTCAAAGCATGAACAGTGTTATTTTGCTATATTGGTTTTTGTTTCTAGGGCATTTTCCTTTGAGGGTTCTTTAGGGTCGTCTATGAATTGTCACCTTTTATCAGTGATAATTTGATTTATTTTGTAATTTGGATTTCAAGCTGTTTTTCTTGCCTGATTACTGTAGGCCAGGATTTCTAACACTATAGTGAATAAAAGTGGAGGTCGGGGTGGGGGGGAATTCTTGCTTTGTACCTGTTCTCAGAGGGATTGCTTGTTGTGTATGTAAACATTTCAATGGGATTATTATGTTACTGACCCTACCCTGATCGGTGATTGTGCCCTACCCTAGGGTGTGACCTGGCATTCTGCTCCCACCCTAGGGTGGTACCTGATTCTGCTCCCACCATTGAGTGGTACCTGATTTTAGGGTACAAAAGCAAGGGTCTGTGGAAGGCAAGAAGTTTTTTGGCTGGAACTGATGCTGAGGCTTTTGGCTTCAGTCTTGTCACCGAATAAAGCTGATATTTTCACAAGCCTTACTGTCTGCTAGCCGCTGCTTCACCTCAGAACCGCCGGCTGAACAGGGTGCCAGACGCATGCTTTAAGATGGAGGGGAAAGGGGCCGGAGAGATGGCATGGAGGTAAGGCGTTTGCCTTTCATGCAGGAGGTCATCGGTTCGAATCCCGGCGCCCCATATGGTCCCCCGTGTCTGCCAGGAGCAATTTCTGAGCCTGGAGCCAGGAATAACCCCTGAGCACTGCCGGGTGTGACCCAAAAACCACACACACACACACACACACACACACACACACACACACACACACACACACACACACACAAAGATGGAGGGGAAAGACCTCATCCTCTATCCCTCCATCAGTCAACCCCATCAAGGGCTGACTTCAACAATTGCTTACAGTTTTCCACCATTAATAATGGTGTGGCTGTGGCACACTCATCTGAAAATGACTTCAGTATTGCGGTTGTGACTTTACTGTCATTTTTAAAAAGTTTCTTAGTAGCTTTCATTTCTGCAATAACCTGTAGCATCTTATACAGATACTAAACCATGCATGTTGGATCAGCACTGGAACTGGGATATTATTTGAGGCTTTATTTAAATAAATTTAAACTGATACTTATTAATGATGAAGTATTAAATGAGGAAAAAATGAGGAATTTACTTGTGGCAGGACCCTGGGGACCATATTGAGACTGGGGATGGAACCCAAGTAGCAATGTGCAAGATGAGAACCCTACTCACTATTCTATCTCTCAAACCCCATAAAATTTCTATGAGTGGCCCTAATTAAGTGGCATTGTTTTACATCAAGCTTTCCTTTGCCATTTGTGGTTGTACTCATACTATCAGGAAAAGATCTAGAGGTAACTTAACTTACTAAGGAAAGGACTGTTTATTTTTCCTCACCTGTATGGCACCATTTTTATGGTTCTTAAAATATGGGAATAAAGAGAGCACATTCTCTACAAGATATCACTGTCCCTCCTCTTCAATCCTCATAAATCATTGTCTACCAATTCATTGTACATTATCAGTCATCTTCAACATTTTTACACCTGTCAACCTGTTCCTGTCCAACAGAAAAGTCCAGGGACCTGTAATTCTAACAAAAATGGTAAACTAGTATTTTTTTTAAAACTTTATACACCTGTAGACTGCTACAGATCTGTGGACCAAGGGATGAAGACCTTTGGCATAGATGTCACTGTGCCATGTATTTTGGGGAAGAAGCAGATGAAAAAACTCTTCAAGATGTTGGATCTCTCTTTTGAGTCAATTAAAGTATAAATGACCTGCTAGCCAAACCTAGGAACATTATACAAAATCAAAAAATAGGAAGATTTTTTCCAAGTTATATTGTAGAGAGAATGGAATGTGATTTTAGGATGCAGTACAAGCAAGTGGGACCTATATGTGCCTAAAAATGTGGGTTATGTGACTGTGACTGGTCTGTCACTTTTTCCATCAATGTCTTGAACTTTTGAAATTGCACTTTTTTCCTTTCCTATGAGGGCAAGGTAATTTTCTACTTTGGAATGGTGTGAGAATATCAGAAAAATATAGGTTAAAAAGTAGTCTTCATGATGCCTTGCTTTCATGAGTCATTGAATTGATCACTAACCATAACATGTTCCCCCCAAAACCCTGATTAGCACTGTAGAGTGACCCCCCCCCAACAATGGCCAAGCAGTTGGGCCCAAGTACACAAATGGCAGCCCTAAATAAAGCCAGAAGAAGCTATTTCCATTTCTATACCTGAGCAACTCCACCTCTGTGAAGTTTTTCACTGTGGATCATTTTGTAGAAACCATGGCTTTCAAATGCTCTCTGTGGTCACATGACACAGTTCCCCTGGATACTTCACATCCTTTAACCTCAGTGGACTGGGAGAGCATTTGGTTGATCTGACCTGACTCTTTCTCACCTCTCCTTACAGAATGAGTACGGCCCCCTCCCCTTTCCTACCGTTTTGCTTTTGGAGACCTTGGAACTGGCCTTGGGGTCTCTTTCTGGTCACCATGAATAAGACTAATTCAAGAAGCAGCTGGGAAGCAGTTCCATTTCATGGGCATTGATTTCATTGTAAGGTGGGGGCGAGTGGCTGTAAAGTTAGGGAAGCTTTTTGTTTCTGTAATGGCCTCTTCTCTAGGGTGGGTGAGGAGAACCAAATCAAACAATCAGACTGGTCTCTTGCCCCGGGCTCCATAATTTGCCTTTTACTTTCTGCATTTTCATATTTGAGCCTGAAAAGCAGAGGGCGAAAACAATCAGCAACAGATGTGCGGGTGCAATCTGCACGCTACATGAATTCAGTTAGCATGCAAATTGTCATCCTAGGGCGATTCCAGGGGACTGCTGAAAAGACAGCAGGCCTGTTTTGCAAATAGATAGAGGGCATGATTAAGATGTCTGGATCCAATCTTATGTTTAATTACAATCCCTTTTTAAATCTCAACTACAATGACTGGTAGCGATTATGACACAATATTGGAACTGTGTATGACGCATGGTGGCACTCGGAAGGCTGATAGGTGGTCTGTGTTTGATCAAAATGATCAAAGCCCCTTGCCATAGAGAGAGCCCCTCTCCTTCTGCCTCGTCTGATTCACTTAGAGGGGCAAAATATGATTTATAGGAGACAGTTTACATGATTTTCTTACACCCAGAGCAGGGACATAATTTTTTGCACTACCATATCCTTCCACCCCCAAAATAGTGTGAGTCTCACGGTGTTTATAAACAGACTCTGCCATGTCTGTCGTGCTTTCAATTGAATTTACTCTCACATGCTTAAATATTTCTGAGTTTTTATTTATTGGTCCAATTAGAAACATAAACACATTTTTAAGATACAAAAGGAGAGATGCTTGATTTTATCTGGAGACTTTAGATAAAAGTGAAATTCTTGGGCCCGGAGAGATAGCACAGCGGCGTTTGCCTTGCAAGCAGCTGATCCAGGACCAAAGGTGGTGGTTTCGAATCCAGGTGTCCCATATGGTCCCCCGTGCCTGCCAGGAGCTATTTCTGAGCAGACAGCCAGGAGTAACCCCTGAGCACTGCCGGGTGTGGCCCAAAAACAAAACAAACAAACAAAAAAAAAGTGAAATTCTTACAAGATGCTCTGTGGGGCATGAGCACCTTCTCATTTGACTTCAAGACTGAGTTTCATCATGAAAGCTTTAGAAGAAATCTCAGCTAAAACTGTTGTTATTTTAACTTATTTTTGTATATTTTTGGTTTTGGGGCTACACCTGGCAGTGCTCAGGGCTTGCTTCTGGCTCTGTGCTCAGAAATCACTCCTGGCAGGCTTGGGGGACCATATAGGATGCCAGGGTTGAACCAAGGTCCATCCTGGGTCAGCCGCATGCAAGGCAAACGCTCTACCACTGTGCTATCGCTCTGGCCCTTGTTACATTGTTTTTAAAAGAAATGTTTATATGGGATTTTGATTTTCTTTTAGGTAAACTTCTGAAAGGTATATAAATAGAGAACATAAAATAACTTAGGGTGGTCAAAGAGTACGTATGGGGGTTAAAGTGCCATTAATGTAGCCCATCAGGTTCAATCCCTGGCATCAGATTAGATCTTTTGAGCATCATCAGGAGTAATTCCTGGACACTGATGGGTGTGGCCCTGTAGCCAACTCAACTAATTGACAAACTAACCAGTCTATTAATCAGGGAGATAGCTCAAAAGGCTGGAGAACATGCTTTTCATGTGAGAGGCTTGGATTCTAAAACTCCCTAAACTACATATCATTCCTTAAGCACAACCAAGAGTAACCCTCCCATCCCCACAATTACAGAGCCAGGAGCAGCACCTGAGCACCACTGGGATTATTTTTTTTTTTTACATTTGGAAAGCTTTGGCTTAGAACTTTGTACAAAATGAGTTGTAGTTTCATACATACTTGCTTCTTTTAGAGGTCTATGGCTCTGCCTTGTTCTCCATTTGTGTAGGGCATTGTATTCGAAACAAAAATTCTTAATAATCATTAGAAGTTTAATTACTTGTTACACTATCATTTTGATACTAAGAACTGTGCTGGGTGTCTGGAGAAGGGAATGCTAAGGATTTTAGAGCCGAGTGCAAGTTCTACAGTGAGTTATTATTTTTATTTCTATTTTAGGCCACACCCGGTGATCTCAGGGGTTAATCCTGGCTATGCGCTCAGAAATCGCTCCTGGCTTGGGGAAACATATGGGATGCCAGGAGATCGAACCGAGGTCTGTCCTGGGTCAAATGCCCAGGCAAATGCCCTATCTCTGCACCATTGCTCTGGCCCCTCTACAGTGAGTTTTCGCTGACTGAACCACAAATAGAGATGAGAATGAAGGCAATGATAAACCATTTGTTTACGTTCACTCTTTGTGGGCTAATAGATTTTTAAAAGAGGCTGGGGATTGAACATGTGACCTGAGGCTCTCATATAAAGATAAAATAATACTATATTGGGGATGGGAGCAATGGCCCAGCAGGAAAGGTGCCTTGCATGGTGCTCTGAGCCTGTCAAGAAGGATCCATAAGTGCAGAATCAAGAGTAAGCCCTGAGCATTGCTGGGTATACTCCCTTGTCAAAAACAGTACTATATTGTAGTTGTTATGGGAGGAAAGGAAATCTTGAAAGGGTCCTCCTGTTGATATCCAATATTATTGCTTTCATTAGGAGGTGTAGGGTTGTTACCAGTAGATCAGTGAGGAGCTTTAAAAGAGGACAACTACAAAAAATAGTTTTTTACAGCAATATTTTTTGTCTTGTGCAGTGGAAGAGAAAGGGAACTGACTATCATTGCTTTAGACCAAGATTTCTCAGAGCAGTTTAGGACAATATTTTAATTGAAAGATGAAAGTACTGCCTTGGTGTACAGTTGGATATAGAATTCCTGCCTCGCTGTGAGAGAAGATGAATTTTTCATTTGTTTTCCACTTCTGAAGATGGGTTTGCTTTGGCTGGTCCCCTCTTGCCACACTCTCCCACAAATTTTCCTTTATACTAATAAAGCATTGTTATAGAGTTTTGGATAATTCTCTGACTTTGGAGTTTTCACACATTTATTAAGAGTACAACCTGTGTCCCAAACATCATGAAGGAAACATATTTTTTTACTTGTGGGGTTCAACTAGAACCATTTTTGAAGAGAACACAAACATTTTCTTGGTTGAAATAATTTAATTCACAAGAACTTTAATATAGTTTACATTTTGTTAAACTTGAAACATTACAATACGATGGTTCACAATTTTATGAAACCCTTGTAGTTACCACAATAAGTTGACACAAAGCAGGTTTATTGTCATAAGAGATGTTTATTCACTAACAGTTGTGTAGACCAAAAGTATAAAATCAAAGTGTTAGCAAAGGCATATTCCATGCAAAAGTTCTTGGGAGGATACTCTGGCCACAAAGAAGCCTTGGGCCTTATTTGTTTTGTTGTGGAAGAACTCAAATATTTTCATCTTTTCTTCTCTGTGTCCATGTATTCTCTTCTTTTAAAAAATCTCACTGGATTTAGGTCCTATTTGAATACTCCAGGAAAATGTTAATCAAATCTTGACTGAATTAAATCTTAAATCTAAAAGAACTTTTTATTTGTTTGTTTGTTAGGCTGTTCAGGGTTTACTCAGGTCTCTGGGCTCAAGTATCATTTGCAATGTTATGGTTTTCTTCTGGTAGGGATTGGTAATACATAAAGAGTCAGTTGGGGCCGGAGCGGTGGTGTAGGCGGTAGGGTGTTTGCCTTGCATGCACTAACCTAGGACAGACCACGGTTAGATCCCCTGGAGTCCCATATGGTCCCCTCCTAGCCAGGGAGGATTTCTGAGCGCATAGCCAGGAGTAACCCCTGAGCATCAACCGGTGTGGCCCAACCCCCCCTTCCCCAAAAGCCCAGGTTGGTCAGTGTAAGGCAAGCATCCTATTCTCTGTATACTATGGGCTATATTCTCATATACTATGGGCTCTACTAAGGCCTCAAGGAGAACTATATATATTTATATATACATCTATATGCTATATATACACACTATATATTTGAAATCACATTATATTCACAATATCTCAAATTAATCCAGGATTAATATATAAGCATATTGTATTATTATATAATATTCTAAAATTTATTCTCTAAACAGGCTATGCTCAACAACCATAAAATATACAAAATGGTTGAAAGCATATTAGCAATTTTTAAGTTGTACAATTGTTCAAAACAATTGGTCAGAGTTAGAAAAGATGGTACCACTTTCTGAAATGTAAATAGCCTGAGAGCCAGGGATATAGCTCAATGGTAGAGTGCCTACTTCATAAGCATGGTTTTTAATATCTGGAATTTCAAAATGCAAAAATTAAAAAAAGACTTGAGATTTGCACTTCAGTGATAATACAGGATAAGGTTCTTGCCTTGTATAACACCAGCCCTAGTTTGATCTTTAGCACTAAACATGGTTCCTGGAGCACCAACCTTAAGGAATGATCCCTGAGTACAGAGCTAGGAATAGGCACAGCTCAGTCTTTTCCTCAATGCCACTTATCCCTCCAAAAGTCCTAATGGATAAAATTGAATTTGTGATATGGAGTCACTATTTACCAGTGAAAGGTAATTTTTTCTGGATTCTAAATTTCTTCCTATATCACAGGACCCAAGGATGTTGGGAGGGCAAAATCCCATGTAACTCACAATTTCAATTGAGTAGTACACAATATAGACATAAATTCTACTGAAGGAATAGAATAATTCATAAAGTAATTCACGTGTGTGGGGCTACCTACAAAGATAACTTTGAATCATGAGATTCTTTAGATTTGTATCATTTTTATTTGTTTGTTTTGGGGTCACACCTGGTGACAGCGCTCAGGGGTTACTCCTGGCTCTTCACTCAGAAGTGGCTCCTGGCAGTCACAGGGGACCATATGGGATGCTGGGATTCGAACCACCATCTATCCTGGATTGGCTGCGTGCAAGGCAAACGCCCTACTGCTGTGCCATTTCTCTGGCCCCTGGATTCATATCATTTGTAAGCACATTTAGTATAAAGCAGCTGATCTGGGGCTAAAAGGACTTCTCTGTGAACAAGGCACATAGACATGCACTCTATCCCCAAACATCAAATGTAAGATGTAAGATGTTAGATAACAAATATATATTTCCATTGAAATCCTTGGCTTATACTTTTTGGCTTCAGAAAAATAGCTCTACATAGAGGAAAATACACTGTGTTTTCTGTCAGTCAGCACTTGCAAACTGAAGAAACAAAGAGGAATCAGAGTTTATGAAAGAACAGCTGATGTGGGAGGGTCGCTTTGTTGGATAAACACATATAACTGCAAAGTTTTTATCACTGTAAAATCACACACCAGAGAAATTTTAATGCATTGCAATCATCTTTGAGTTAGAGTGCTTAGGCTGGGTTTTCTATTCCATTTGTTTTAATGGTGCCTTGTTAGTTGTTAAATATCCCCAAACTTTTGACTCACTATTTTATCTTACAAATATTAAGTAACCATTGTAGACAGAAACTGTCTGTTAAAGTAATATTTGACATCTACTGAATAAAAAAATACTTTGCAATGAAAGGCTGACATCTGTTTACTATATAAAGCAAGGGTGCTGTGTATTTTTACTAGAAGAATTTTCCTTTCATAAGGCAGCCAAAAGTAATTTACACACACCAAACCAATTTACAGTCCAAACCTGTTGAATACCAACACAGTGTTATGGATACTTTGTAGTATTTCCCTTCTCACTCTGCAGTATTTCTCTGATTCTGTTGTTTGATAAAATATATGGTTGTCCTTTTATCCCTTCTTTTTAAGGAAAGAATAAAATAATAGGAAAAACAAGCCTGGGTTGATGATTAATTTGGTGGGCTCTTTTCTGTGCTCTCAACTTCGATCCCATTATGTAGCTAGTTTATCTTTATTATTCAAGAGGGTCAGACTAAAGCTAAGTTATTTTCATATTTTTCAATCAATTTAAGTAGTAGCAAACTAATGTTTGTTTGGCCAGTTCCACTTGAGATCTTTCTAAGCTCCAGTAATTAGGAAGAGATCAGACAGAAGGCAGTCAACTTGGTAAAGAGTTTAAGTCTGTGTATAATCTCATGCAGGTGCTACTTCCTGTGCTCTGGAAAATCCCTCATCACAAAACTGGCCAACCAAGTCACTCCTGATTTTAAGCAAAACATCTGGACCTACTCTTCTGACTTTCTCATGTTCTTCAAATCTCCCCTAACTAAATGGCATCTAAGTGTGAGACTGACATCAGAGATTTGTAAGCCCAATGTCCACTGCCAAATCTTGTTTGATGCAAATCACCCTTCTTGAATCAAATACCTAACAGATAAAACTCTAATTTATGCATTTAATCAGGAAAGCCATGCCTTATTTATCTTTGCTGTTTTCACCTGTATAATAAATTTCCTGATGACATTAATATTCAACCAGGGAATTTGGGGGAAAACAAAAGTTCAGAGTCTATTACATGTCCTAGCGTGCATTGGTCCTTGTGCTTTTTGTTTTCAGGTCATATAATCCTTGACTGGGAAAGCAAAAAATTGAAATTAATGTAGATATAATTAATTCAATGCAAGTTTTATTAGGTCTAAGTTTCCTTTGGACAAAGCACAGATGTGTTAAATTGTTAAAGCTCAACATTTTAATTCATGTTGAAACAAAAGATTTTGTTTTGTCTTGTTTTGTTTTGTTTTTGGATCACATATGACATTGCTCAGGCAGGCTTTACTCCTGACTCTGCATTTAGAAACTACTCCTGGTAGGTTCCGGGGACCATCTGGGATGCTGAGCATCAAACCTAGGTTGACAGTGTGCAAGGCAAATTCTCTACCTGATGTACTATCTCTCCAGTCTTGGAGTCACTTCTTAATTGTACAATTCTAGAGTTTTGTAACTAAGAACAATTAATTGTAGATATACCCTGAGCTCATCATTAGGTTGAAATGTTAAACTTAGAAGTTATTTAACTATCAACCTATTTTATATAGCCATCTACACTACTTTTCTTTATGTACTTATTTTTTGTGGCATTTTAGCTCAGACTGATGACAGGGAATAGGAATGATCAGCATGAAGAAAGAATGAAGAGAGAAAATCCTAAATCTGTGAATCCCAGAAAGTATACATGAATAATAAAAACTATTTAGAAACTATTACATATGCTGTATATTTTAGATAAACACATTTAATTATATTTTATAGTGGCCACATTTTTAATTGCTAACCAGTTCACAATATTTCACATACAAATTATTCTGCTTGTTGTTTTAATTCTTTTTTATTTTTTTTTATTTAAACAACTTTATTACATACATGATAGTGTTTGGGTTTCAGTCATGTTAAGAACACCACCCATCACCAGTGCAACATTCCCATCACCAATGTCCCAAATTTCCCTCCTCCCCACCCAACCCCCGCCTGTACTCTAGACAGGCTTTCTATTTCCCTCGTACATTCTCATTATTAGGATAATTCAAAATGAAGTTATTACTCTAACTAAACTCATCCCTGTTTGTGGTGAGCTTCATGAGATGAGTTGTAACTTTCAGCTCTTTTCCCTTTTGTGTCTAAAAGTTATTATTGCAAGAATGTCTTTCATTTTTCTTAAAACCCATAGATGAATGAGACCATTCTGTATCTTTCTATCTCTCTCTCTCTCTGACTTATTTCACTCAGCCTAATAGATTCCATGTACATCCATGTATAGAAAAATTTTATGACTTCATCTCTCCTGGCAGCTGCATAATATTTCATTGTGTATATGTACCACAGTTTCTTTAGCCATTCATCTGTTGAAAGGTATCTTGGCTGTTTCCAGAATCTTGCTATGGTAAATAGTGCTGCAATGAATATTGGTGTAAGGAAGGGATTTTTGTATTGTATTTTTGTGTTCCTAGGGTATATTCCTAGGAGTGGTATAGCTGGATCGTATGGGAGCTCGATTTCCAGTTTTTGGAGGAATCTCCATATTACTTTCCATAAAGGTTGAACTAGACGGCATTCCCACCAGCAGTGGATAAGAGTTCCTTTCTCTCCACATCCCCCGCCAACACTGCTTGTTATTATTCTTTGTGATTTGTGCCAATCTCTGGGGTGTGAGGTGGTACCTCATAGTTGTTTTGATTTGCATCTCCCTGATGATTAGTGATGTGGAGCATTTTTTCATGTGTCTTTTGGCCATTTGTATTTCTTCTTTGTCAAAGTGTCTGTCCATTTCTTCTCCCCATTTTTTGATGGGATTAGATGTTTTTTCCTTGTAAATTTCTGTCAGTGCCTTGTATATTTTGGAGATTAGTCCCTTGTCTGATGAGTATTGGGTGAATAATATCTCCCACTTAGTGGGGGGCTCTTGTATCCTGGGTGCTATTTCTTTTGAGGAGCAGAACTTCTCAGTTTAATATATTCCCATCTGTTAATCTCTGTTTTCACTTGCTTGGAGAGTGCAGTTTCCTCATTGAAGATGCCTTTAGTTTCAATGTCCTGGAGTGTTTTACCTACATGTTGTTCTATATATCTTTTTTTTTTTTAATTTTTTTTTATTTTAATTATGACAACAAAGATGCAAAGAAAGAGGACAGGGTAAAGTTACAGTGGAAGCCCAATCACCCATAAACAGGATTCTCAGTAGTCCCATCGATGATATCCCAGCCTTGAACTTTCAGCCAAAGAGCATTAAGAAAAACAAAACTGAACCCATGTACAATACAATTACTTTGTCCCTCAAATCCCCAGTTGTAGTACATATTGTTTCTTAGCAGCACACCATATAATCTAAAGATATTAGACTTATGTAACTCTTTAAACATTGAGGGCAAAGTACATTTATCTAGTTCCATGCACATGCTTACTAGTTTAAGTTAACCTCAAAAGTTTTAATGGGTTGTTTTTCTTAAGGATTGGAGTCAAGGGAACATAGTAAAAAACGATATTAAAGTGGCATTTGTTTGCATAGGCCCACCAAAACATAAGGGACATGGAAAGACAAATTATGGTCTAAATAGATGGAGACCCTACCCCTGAAGTTTCCTGGCACAGGACTGACTCTAGGCTCCAGGCAAACTAGTTTGTCCAATTCAAGTCATCGTCTGTAGTGGCAATACACCTCCATTCCTCACATAGTCTCTGTTGTTGGTATCATGCTTCTGTATTAAAGATCCTGGAGTCTGCATATCCCATATTGCAGTCAGGATGGTGCAGAGCATCCTCTCGTTTCACCTCACACTTAAGGGGCAATAGAGAGAACCATGTCCTGTAGAGCAGGTCATTGTTGTTGTCATGTCTTCTCACAGGTCATTGTTGTTGTCACATCTTCTCAGTATAAACGGAAGTGTCTTTTAAGGAGGTCGATGTCACACCCTTGGTGGTGTCTTTCCTGGTAGAGGACTGCTTCCAACTGTTGCTATAAAAGACCTTGGATGTTTCGTAGATAGCTTGCCTGGTTCCAGCGTGAATGGAGAATGCCCATTCATCTGAGGCCTGTGCCAGGTCATTATATCAATATTCAGGGTGTAAGGTACAATGTAATGAGATTTATTAGATAATAACTAATCTGTATGTATAGTGTTCTCCCATTTTAATGTGTCTATGCAAACAAGGATCAATGCCATGAAGCGTTATTGGTGCATCTGGAGGCAATAGGAACAAGACCAGCAATTTCCATGACATAGTTCAATCATAGGCATCAAACTGAGGGACAGTTCCACCAACAATCCTTACTGAACAGCTTACAAAGAAAAGACAAGATGAAAAGTGGATAGAAACATCATGGTAGGAGAATACATAGAGAGTTACAGCAGTTAAAGAAAATAATCATAAAATATTCAAAAGATATATGTGTTCAATATGTGTTCGATTTGTGTCCTTCTAAATAGTTCTGGGATTTGGAAGATCTACTGTATGTCTTTGGTCAGAGATTAAAGCTGTGAGTTACTGAAGTTAAGAAGGGTAAATCTGGGGTACTGATGGTTGGGAGGAGCAAATGATCGCGCTGGGGCGCTAGCCCCCGAGCGGTTTCAAAATGTAGACTAGTATGAAATTGCCAGTGACAGCCCGAGTATAGCTGAGCAATTATCTGCCACCCCCCAGATCAAACGCCACCCCGAAGCCAACCTCTGGAGCCGGCCTGGGAGTGGGGAAAACCCAGGGTGCCCCATCAGCTCCTCCCAGAAACCCACCTGGAGATCTGGAGGAAAGGGGGAAAGGGGGGTCGGGTGACCCAGGTCCGGGCCCCCCACCCTAGGCCAGGCCAAAAGGCCGCTGGCACATGCGGAGGTCTGCCAGCTGCCCGCCCGTGCTGCTAAAAATCCTGCTCCAGGAAGGGAGAGAGACCCTCCCAGGCCCCAAGGGCAGGGATTTAAGCCCAACCTAGGCCGGTCCCCAGACCCGGCCTGGGAGTGGGGAAAACCCAGGGTGCCCCATCAGCTCCTCCCAGAAACCCACCTGGAGATCCGGAGGAAAGGGGGAAAGGGGGGTCGGGTGACCCAGGTCCGGGCCACCCACCCTAGGCCAGGCCAAAAGGCCGCTGGCACATGCGGAGGTCTCTTGTTCTATATATCTTATGGTTTCGGGTCTGATATCGAGGTCTTTCATCCATTTGGATTTAACTTTCGTACATGATGTTAGCTGGGGGTTTAAGTTCAATTTTTTTGCAAGTGGCTAGCCAGTTGTGCCAACACTTCAACACTTGTTGAAGAGGCTTTCTTTGCTCCATTTAGGATTTCTTGCTCCTTTATAAAAAATTAGGTAATTGTATGTCTGGGGAACATTCTCCGAGTATTCAAGCCTATTCCACTAATCTGAGGTCCTGTCTTTATTCCAATACCATGCTGTTTTGATAACTATTGCTTTGTAGTATAGTTTAAAGTTGGGAAAAGTAATTCCTCCCATATTCTTTTTCCCAATGATTGCTTTAGCTATTCTAGGGTGTTTATTGTTCAAAATGAATTTCAAAAGTGCCTGATCCACTTCTTTGAAGAATGTCATGGGTATCTTTAGAGGGATCACATTAAATCTGTATGATGCTTTGGGGAGTATTGTCATTTTAATGATGTTAATTCTGCCAATCCATGAGCAGGGTATGTGCTTCCATTTCCATGTGTCCTCTCTTATTTCTTGGAGCTGAGTTTTATAGTTTTTTTTTTTTTTGTATAGGTCCTTCACATTTTTAGTCAAGTTGATCCCAAGATATTTGAGTCTGTGTGGCACTATTGTGAATGGGGTTGTTTTTCTTAATGTCCATTTCTTCCTTATTACTATTGGTGTATAGAAAGGTCATTGATTTTTGTGTTTTAATTTTGTAGCCTGCCACCTTGCTATATGAGTCTATTGTTTCTAGAAGCTTTTTGGTAGAGTCTTTAGGGTTTTTTAGGTAGAGTATCATGTCATCTGCAAACAGTGAGAGCTTGACTTCTTCCTTTCCTATCTGGATTCCCTTGATATCTTTTTATTGCTTAATTGCTATAGCAAGTACTTCCAGTGCTATGTTGAATAGGAGTGCTGAGAGAAGATAGCATTGTCTTGTGCCAGAATTTAAAGGAAAGGCTTTCAGTTTTTCTCCATTAAGGACAATATTTGCCTCTGGCTTGTGGTAGATGACCTTAACTATATTGAGAAAGGTTCCTTCCATTTCCATCTTGCTGAGAGTTTTGATCATGAATGGGTGTTGGACCTTATCAAATGCTTTCTCTGCATCTATTGATATGATCATGTGATTTCTATTTTTCTTATTGTTGATGTTGTGTATTATGTTGATAGATTTATAAATGTTAAACCAGCCTTGCATTCCTGAGATGAAACCTACTTGATCGTAGTGGATTATCTTCTTAAGGAGGCATTGAATCCTATTTGCCAGGATTTTATTGAGGATCTTTGCATCTGTATTCATCAGCGATTTGGTCTGTAATTTTCTTTTTTGGCAGCATCTCTGTCTGGTTTAGGTATCAAGGTGATGTTGGCTTCATAAAAGCTATTTGGAAGTGTTCCTGTTTTTTTCGATTTCATGAAAGAGTCTTGCCAGGGTTGGTAGTAGTTCCTCTTGAAAGATTTGAAAGAATTCATTACTAAATCCATCTGGGCTGAGCTTTTGTTTTTGGGAGGACATTTGATTACTGTCTTAATTTCATCAATAGTGATGGGTGTGTTTAGATATGCTACATCCTCTTTATTCAACCATGGAAGATTATAAGAGTGCAAAAATTTATCCATTTCTTCCAGGTTTTCATTTTTAGTGCATAGTTTTTCTCAAAGTAGTTTCTGATTACCGTTTGAATTTCTACCATATCAGTAGTGATCTCTCCTTTTCCATTCCTAATACGAGTTATAAAGTTTCTCTCTTTCTCTCTCTTTCTTTGTTAGTTTTGCCAGTGGCCTATCAATCTTGTTTATTTTTTTTTAAAGAACCAACTTCTGCTTTTGTTGATTTTTTGGATTGTTTTTCAGGTTTCCACTTCATTGATTTCTGCTCTCAGCTTTGTTATTTCCTTCTGTCTCCCTATTTTTGGGTCCTTTTGTTGAGTACTTTCTAATTCTATGAGCTGTGTCATTAAGCTATTCAGGTATGTCCCTTCTTCTTTCCTGATGTGTGCTTGCAAAGGTATAAATTTTCCTCTCAGTACCGCTTTTGCGGTACTAGATACTGATAGTTTGGTACTAGGTTCTGATAGATAGGTACTAGGTTCTGATAGTTTGTGTCTCCATTGTCATTTGTTTTCAGGAAGGTTTTGATTTTCTTTTTGATTTCATCTCGGACCCACTGGTTATTCAGTATTAGGCTGTTTAACTTCCAGGTATTAAAGTTTTTCTTCTTCTTTGTAGTTCACAAATAATTTCAGGGCCTTGTGGTCACTGAAGGTACCTGCAAAATTTCTTTCCTCCTGATATTATGGAGGTATGTTTTATGTGCTAGCATGTAGTCTACCCTGGAGAATGTCCCATGTACATTAGAGAAGAATGTGTATCCAGGCTTCTGGGGGTGGAGTGTTTTGTATATATCTACTAGGCCTCTTTCTTCCATTTCTCTTTTCAGGTCTAGTATATTCTTGTTGGGTTTCAGTCTGGTTGACCTGTCAAGTGTTGACAATGCTGTGTTGAGGTCTCCCACAATTGTTGTATTGTTATTGATATTATTTTTCAGATTTGTCAACAGTTGTATTAAATATTTTGCTGGCCCCTCATTCGGTGCATATATGTTTAGGAGGGTGATTTCTTCCTGCTGTACATATCCCTTGATTAATACAAAATGTCCATCCTTGTCCCTTACAACTTTCCTAAGTATAAAGTTTGCATCATCTGATATTAGTATGGCCACTCCAGCTTTTTTATGGGTGTTGTTTGCTTGGATGATTTTCCTCCAGCCTTTTATTTTGAGTCTATGTTTGTTCTGACTATTCAGGTGCGTTTCTTGTAAGCAGCAGAAGGTTGGATTGAGTTTTTTGATCCGTTTGCTACTCTGTATTTCTTAACTGGTGCATTTAGTCCATTGACATTGAGAGAAAGAATTGTCCTGGGTGTTAGTGCCATTTTATATCGAAGTTTCGTGTGTCTGTTGGTCAATCTTGTCTTAAAGTAGGCCGTTCAGTTTTTCTTTTAAGAATGGTTTTGAGTCTGTAAAGTTTCTGAGTTGTTGTTTGTCTGTGAAACTCTGTAATGTTTCTTCAAACTTGAAAGTGAGTTTTGCTGGGTACAGTATTCTAGGCGAAGCATTTATTTCATTGAGTTTTGTCACTGTGTCCCACCAATGTCTTCTGGCTTGAGTGTTTCTGGTGACAGGTCTGCAGTAAATCTCAAGGATGTTCCCTTGAATGTAATTTCTCTTTTTGATCTTGCTGCTTTCAGAATTCTGTCTCTATCTGTGATATTCGTCATTGTGTCTAGAATGTGTCTTGGGGTGTTTTTTTCTGGGGTCTCTTTTAGTTGGTACTCTTTGGGCATGCAGGATTTGATCACATGTATTCATTAGCTCTGGTAGTTTCTCTTGAATGATGTTCTTGACTGTTGATTCTTCCTGGAGATTTTCTTTCTGGGTCTTTGGGACTCCAATGATTCTTAAGTTGTTTCTGTTGAGCTTATCATAGACTTCTATTTTTATCTGTTCCCATTCTTTGAGTAATTTTTCCATTGTTTGATCATTTGCTTTAAGGCTTTTTTCCAATTTCTTCTGCTGTATGGAATTGTTATTCATCTCATCTTCTAGTGTACTAATTCTATCCTCAGCTGCTGTAAACCCATGGGAATGCTCAACCATGTTTTTCTTTAATTCATCTACTGAGTTTTTCAGACCTAATATTTACCTGAAATTTTAGTTTGGAGTTTTCTGATTTATATCTTCATATTCTCTTGATTCTTATTCGTGTTCTCTTCTATACTTTCTTTGAGTTCTTTGAACATCTTCCATATTGTGACTCTAAACTCCTTATCTGAGAGACTGACTAGTTGGTTGGTCATGTTCAAGTCATCAGAGTTGCCATCGTCATTCTCTATGTCTGGCGCTGGCCTGCATTGTTTCCCCATTGTCACACTTGTATTGTGGGCTTTTCTACGTGTTGTGGTTGTATTCATTGGCTAAATGATGTGCACGGCTGCGAAGTGAAGCGGAGTGGCTGTGCTCCTATGGCTCCTCCCTTTCTGGGCATGTAAACTCACCTCCAGGGAAGGCTCCAGGGATGGCAAGCCATCCGCAGATGAGCCACATAAGATGAAATCAGGCCAAAAATGCAGCATAGCCTAAAAGACAGACAGATAGAAGTACTGGCATCTGAGTTCCCAGAAATCCTTTAGAACTTTAATGCTAGTTTGAAATGGTTAATCCCCTCAGATGCTTGTGGCTTCCCATCATCTTACTGACAAAGAACTTGAAGCCTCCAAAACCTTCACTGTGGTCTCCAGGGTCACTCAGAAAATTGACATTCACCTCTGAAGCAGGCAGGATCACCGGCAGGAACGCTGATGAAATCTAGTCTCAGGCAGCTGAAAACAGCATGACCCAAGATGGCTTTTGCACCCTTCTGACTCCTGGCAGAAACTGGAGGAATCTGTGTGTATGTCCAAACCCACCTCTAAAGCAGGCAGGATCGCCAGCAGGAATGCAGATGAAATCCAGTCTCAGACAGTTCTGAAGTAGGGAGGATCACCAGCAGGAACGCTGATGAAATTCAGTCTTAGGCAGAACTGAAGCAGGCAGGATCATCGGCAGCAAGGCTCGTTGTTTTAATTCTTTACATTCAGTGTGTTTTAGTCAACTTTACTATGTCTAAGAAAGTTTGAGGATAAAAAGATAGTAAGAATTGAGAATTGAGGGCTTATGGGATGGAGGAAATAATGGAGAAATAGTTGCCCAGATTATCCATCACTCATACCTAAATAACATAATAATCTGGAATCTAGGGTCACCAATTTTCAGAAAATGATATAAATTCACAATAAGTATTGCTAGTTAATTATATAGTTTAATTACTATAGGCACAAAATTGTGCCTATATTCATGAAGTATCAAAATTGAGAAAAAATCCTGATTCTTTAAAATTAGGTAATTTGAATCTGGTCCAAGTACCCCCAAAGTAGGCTAACAGGAAAGCCTCCTTCATTATTAACATTTATATTTTCTTTTTCTTTTGATAGTGATACAACTTTTCCATGAATAAAACTCAAATGCCTTTTGGTGAGGGGGTCTAGTCATTCAAATAAGGGAAACACTTTATTTTAATTTCCAAAAGTTTGTATAGCATGGTTTTGTTTTGATTGAATGAATACATGCTTATATAATGCATGAAATCATTATTACGAAAGAACCTATTAATAATTGTGCATTATCAAATGAAGTACCTAGGACTTAGATTAACAAAAGTAGTGACAAATTTATACAAAGAAAATGATAAAAAAAAAAAACACTGAGACTGGGCACACATTGCAAAGAACAAAATAGTGTTGGATGTGGATGAAAATTTATAACTAGTCTAGTCTATTTGGCAAAGAATATGGACATTGTTCAGAAAGTAGAAATTGAGCTCCATATGATACAACAATTCTACCTCTTGGTATGTGCACCCCAAAGACCCAATACTCTACTTACAAAAGACTTTGCAGTCCTATGTCCATTGCCATTACTATTTAGAATAGTCCAAAACTGGAAACAACCCAAGTGACCCGGAACTTTATAGCTGCGTAAAGAAACTATGGTACATACATTTAGTGGAATACAACTCAATTATTAAAGAAGAATGAAATCGTACAATTTGCTGCCACATGGGTAGATCTGGAGGTAATCATGGTGAATGAAGTTAGTCAGGAGGAGACAGAGGCAGAATCATCTTTCTCATATGCAGGCTATTAAGAAATACAGTAAGGAAATGCAAATGCCCCAAATCAATAGTAACTGAAAACTGGTTTTCAGTCAAAATCTTACCATGATGGGATGTAGGATAGATTACTATTGGGTGGCCAATAGAACATCTATGGGGGTAAGCAGATACACTGGTGAAGAGTATGGTTCTGAAATGGGCTATTAAAGAAGCTCTACCATTAAATGTTGTTGTAAATGATGATGCTAAAATAAAACATATGATTTAATTATATTTAACACTTTCATAAAATAACATAAAAGTTTGCCAGGTCACACCCTAGGGTGGGGCACAATTACTGATCAGGGTAGGGTTAGTAATATAATAATCCCATTGAAATGTTTACATACACAACATACCTTCATAGTAATTGATATTATAATCGCTTATAATTCATATATTTGTGATGTGAATGGACAAGCTGCCATATCAAAGTTAATTTTTTTAAATTGATTTCTTGCATCCATAACTAAAAATAATTAGAAATAGAAAGTATTACAGAAATGGGCCCGAGCAATAGCATTGTGGTAGGACATTTGCCTTGCACTTGGCTGACGCAGGACAGACCAAGGTTCAATCCCCGGGCATCCCATATGGTCCCCTGAGCCAGGAGCAATTCCTGAACACATAGCCAGGAGTAACCTGTGAGCATCACTGGGTGTGCCAACAAAACTAAAAAAAAATTACAGAGAGTGTGGCAAGTAGGGACAATAGTCAATACTGACAATAGTCAATAACATGATTTATTTTGGTATCAAAGGAAAAACAGAGAGATGCAAGCCAAGCTGTTTAATTCAGGGGTGCATGGGTCTTCTGTGGCATCCTGGGAGAGGACCGGCAGTGTGCCTGCCCTTCTTTAGTCCTGGCAGCTACATACAACCCTTTCTACTGCAGCTATGTCAATGATCCACTTTCACTGCTCCACAACAAGTCTCTGCAAATATGCCAAAATTCCAATACAGCAAGTGTAAAGTCTTCTCAGAGTGGGGGCTGGCAATCTTCTCTCACTCCTTCACTCCTTCCCAGTACTGCAGAAAGCATCAATAACCACACCCCCATCCCACAGCCATTGACATCTAAGTTCATAGACTCATTTCTACAGATCCTGGAATTCCTGAAGGACTCACACTGAAGGACAAAGACAGCTGCTAGACACCTCTAAATTCCTCACTACTTATCGCCCAGTAGGAACATAAAAAATTAGATGAGAAAGTAGCATAAAAGCTAAATAAGTTTGGCAAACAAAATAATAACAGAAGACTTATTAGTAACAACAGTATAGTTAACCCTCAGACCACATTGTGAGATTTAACGATTTTAAAATCTTTTATTTACTAAAATACTTTTTAATAATGTCATTAGAAATTTATTTCTATTGAACAATATAAAGTAAACTATTTTGTGCCTGTTAAGCGGGCAGGTTTTAGTGGGTGAGTGAGAAACTGAAGCAATGGCAGAAGTAAGGAGAGTTAAATGTCCAAAACAATTGTATTGTGAACAAGTTTGTAAATTATGGGGTTTATTTTTTTCTTTCTTTTTTTTTTATTTAAACACCTTGATTACATACATGATTGTGTTTGGGTTTCAGTCATGTAAAGAACACCACCCATCACCAGTGCAACATTCCCATCACCAATGTCCCAAGTCTCCCTCCTCCCCACCCGACTCCCGCCTGTACTCTAAACAGGCTCTCCATTTCCCTCATACATTCTCATTATTAGGACAGTTCAAAATGTAGTTATTTCTCTAAAATTATGGGGTTTAAATAAAATAAATAGAAAGAAAAATTTTATAAAAGGAAAAGCAGACGAAACATGAATATAAAATGTGGAAACTAAAGTATTTTAGAACATAAGTATGACCTATGATTGGCGAGAAATGTAAAGGTTTGGGGGATAGAGAAGCTGATATGAAAACTAAACTGGAGAGAAATGGCTAGTTCAAAAACATGTGGCAAAGAGCAGTGAGAGCGGTTAGAGTAGATAAAGGTCCACTATAAAAAATGATAGTTGGAACTGATCACTCTGGACCAGAACTGAGTGTTGAAAGGGGAGAAAGTGACATACATGGCACCTTTTAATTAATGATAATGCAAACCACAGTGTCAAAAAGAAAAATAGAGAAAGAGAATTAAAGAGAGAAGGAGAAAGTGATAGAGAGAAGCAATATGTCTGCCCCAGAGACAGGTGGTTTGTGTGTGTGTGTGTGTGTGTGTGTGTGTGTGTGTGTGTGTGTGTGTGTGTGTGTGTTGGATGGGAGGGGAACTGAGGACTTGAATGGTGGTATAATTCTATGACTGAAACTTAAGAACAATTTTGTAACCATGGTGTTTAAATAAAGAATTTATATAAAAAATTAAAAAATAAAATAAAAAGATGTGACATAACCAATAGGTCACCTGACTTTGTCAGGTTACTTGCCAAAGAAATTTTGGCAGAGAGGAATTAATTCTGAAAGAGATAATTAATAGAGACCCTATGGGAGCCTATAAAGATATTTTAAAAAGTAAAAGTGAGAAGGATCTATCACTGTCAAAATAGTAGAGAAAAGAGTTTTGTGAAGGCAGACATAGACATGATAGCAGGAAACAATTATCTTTCAATCTGAAATTCATAGAGGGTATACAGTGACTGAGAAATGTGCAAAAAAAAACCTATAAGGATGCAAAAGTCAGTAAGAATAGGCAATAATGAGGGCTAAAGATTGAAAGGTGTTTGCCTTGTATGTGGCCCTTCCAGATTTGAACCTCAGCATTCCGTCTGGTTCCCCAAGCCTGCCAGAAGTAATTTCTGAGTGTAGAGCCAAGAGTAATGCCTGAGCACCTCCACCAGGTGTGGGTCCCCCACCCCAAATATTTATTGGGCAATAAAATAAGTACTGGGAGGGGAGTGGAATGATGAGGTGGATAAGTGTCTTAGTGATAAAGTACTTGTTTTTCATATTTAAGGCCTTGGACTTGATTCTAACATGGCCAATACAAACTAACAAATAAAAGGGTATTTTTTTCTGAATAAAAAATAGTAAATAAAGACAACATTATTTTATGTCAAAATTTAGTTGGAAAATTTAGTCCTAAAACATTTTCTTTAGTTTGTATTTCTAAGCTTCAGATTGTTTTTCAGTCAAGACATACTCACTTGAGAATACACACTTAGACAAACTAAAAATCTTATCCTAATGGAATAAAAAACAAACAAAATACAAATCTTCAAGTATTCAGATCTGTGATTGAAAGCTGTTTTCCATATAATGCTTCTGGGGCCAAGAAGAAGGAACTCTCCTGCTATCTCATTGCTCAGACATTGCTATTTGATTTCAAATTTATTGACTATAGCTTATTTCAGTGATGCTCCCCAACACTTTTTCAGAGCACCCACTTAATCAAATAATATGTATTTTAAAATATAAAATTCAAGTGAGAATTACCTTCTCTTACTTCTTTATTTTTGAACTACTTTCTATAAATTCAGATGTAGTTGATAAGGAAATGAAGGTAAATAAAGAAGAATTTAAATAAATCTAAAATCTATAGCATTTCAACAAAAGTCTTGGAAATGATTCACTATTCTGCTTGTTCAGGATATAAAGCATGCAAAGAGACTGAAATGGAACATTAAAGAAATAAAGTTGTGGATTTCATTACTTCCTGGAAGAACAGACAGGTACTTTGAAGACTGAACTATCCAGGATTACACATTTTATTCCCTCATAAGCCAGACAGGCTGTGACTGCCCAAGATGCTTCTTCCTTCTGCTACAGCTGGTAAAGGCTCACACCAGCAGGTCAGGAAAGTGGAGCCTCTCTGTGCTGGAACCAATAAAGAGATCAATCTCTCCACTTTTCCTTAGAGTCTTCAGTTGAATACAGGCTGGTCTCCCAGTATGCTTAAATTTTTGTGAAAGCTCTAAGATTGAGGTTGATTAACTTTTAGATTAAGCCACCATCTGAAATGAAGTTGAAAATGGCTTAACCTTCTAATAGGAATGCAATTTTCACCATTCATGATCAGAACTCACTGATGTTACAGATTTGTGGACGGATGTTATCCATTAAGGTGAAAGCAGAAAGGGGCCATAAAATTGACTCAGACGTCTAAGTACTTTACCTTCACATATAAAAATCTACCCGGAGCCACATAGAAGAATAGTTAAAACTTTGAACACCTGGATCTTAACTGACCAGGCTTAATCATACACTTTCAACTAATATTCTTGTTATATTTTAGGCTTCAGAATTTAGCCTCAGTGATGAATCAGTTAATTCAAAGGGCACTTGTTAAATGTCAAACAAATTCTGTCAAATCTAAGTTGAAGTTTTAGATCAGAATTATATTTCTCACTCCATAGATTGTTCTACTTATTAGAGTAATGAAAGTGATGATCATGTTCAGTAGTTTCTAGAACTCTTTCTCAGTAGTTTGACAAGGCGACATTTTTTCAGAGGTCAAAATTTGAAAGATGCTATATGCCAGATTTAGTTAGGTGAATTCATTGGAAACCTGACCCTAATGAAGCTAAAATTTAATTCCCAATGGCCTTGGTAGTTTTGAAGGAAACACTTTTTCTATAGCCACAACGTATATCTCCAACATTGTCTAGGTTTTAAATTTGCCACAATGGACACCAGTAACGGAGAATTGGTTTGGATGAAATGAGGAAAATGAGGGAAAATTCTTTACTGCTCATAGCAAACAGAGTTTGTATATTGTGAAGATAATAATAGATATCATTTTAGTTCTGAGGACTGGTCCAACTGTTGGCAGGTGCTATGATAATAAAATTTTACCATAATAAAAACAGATTTGCCTGTTTGTAATCTGATGTATGGAAACACTCCCATTCTTTAATGTGATTTTCTAATCTAGTATGTTGGGATAAGTCCAAACAAGAAACAATTGTCACTTATCACCTGTAAATTAATTTTATCTTTCTTACATTCTTTTATTTTGCTTGCTCCTTTCCATGGTGTTGAATCTTGCACCCCAACCAATTTACTTCCATTTTCTTTATGCTATCTCATTTCTTTTTGGTGTGGTGGGCACTCCTGGAGGTGCTGGGTTTACTTTTGGCTCTGTGCTAAGAAATCTTCTGGTGGTGCTTAGGGTACCATATGGTGTGCTAGGGACTCAACCCGCGTGGGCTACATGCAAGGCAAATTCCCTAACTGCTGCACATCGTTCTGGCCCCATTGAGTTATTTCTTGCCCTCTAAATTTCTCTTTCACCCCTTTCTGTATCATTTCCCATCCTGGCCCAGACACAGGCACTACTTTATGTTATTGCCCTTAGTGTATTATTCTTCTCATCCTCTGATCTCACCCAGAGTGATTCATTTCTCTCTACAAACTCAGTAGCAGCGACTTCAAAATGAGATGCCAAAAATTAAATCTGTTGTCTTGATGTCTCTTCTAAGAGACATATTTTCCTATTTTATTGCTAGTTATTGTCCTTCTGGTCTAGCAATATTTCAAACTGAATTTGTCCAAATTATGTCCCTGCCTCCAAATGATTTTCAAATTTATGTCTTTCTAGCCTGGAAATCTGAGTTATCCTTGGCTGTGCCTCTTATTCCCTAGTTTCACAGGTTTGCCAAGTTCTGTTAATTCTATTTTTGAAAACATGTTGGAATTAGTGTGTTACCCAATTATATTTCTATGGTAGTAATAAAAACCCTTTATCCAAAATAACCAAGTATCTACTATATGCTGGACATTGGACTCAGCCAAGAAAATAGTAAGACTTCATTTCTATCTCAGGAACATCACAAGTCAAGAGGACAGAAATAAACAAGTTACTAGATTGAAAGTGTTATGATGAAATGACGTATGGGAGCTGGAATGATAGCACAGTGGAAGGGCATTTGTCTTGCATGCTGCCAATCTGGGACAGACTCGGGTTTGATTCCAGGGATCCATTATGGTTCCCTGAACCTGCCAGAAGCGATTTCTGAGCACAAAGCCAGGAGTAACTCCTGAGTTCCGCCGGGGGTGGCTCCAAAACAAACAAACAAACAAACAAGCAAAAAGATATATGAGTAATATGTCCTGGGAATAAATAATGTGTTTTTAGTTAGAGAAAAGATTTAGGTAATCAAACACATTGGAGTATTTGCTTGACTTAGTAGGCAATACCCTTTTGAGCACCAAGTAAACAATTGCATAAGTAATATTCCAGTAAACCCGTTGCCACCAATTGAGGATTTTTGAAAACTGATGTTTATTATTCTACGTGTGATCTACTTCTTCTGGCAGTAATCATTTTAATTTTTATAAAATTTGCATGGCAAAAAATGTAACTTTTGTTAAACTTAGAACTGTATTTTCATATCGTTGAGAGTATAATGTAAAAAATTCTATATAAAAGTATCACTTAAAATTGTTATTGTGTGTCTTACGAGAACCGGAAATAAAAATAATGAATACTGACTTTGAAAATGTTTCAACACTACTGTCCATTAAAAAGACTTTACTGGTATATTAGTTTGAAACTTTACATTTAATCCAAATATTAGTGCTTTGGATGTTATTATATTATTGTATGCTCAAATGAGAAAATATTAGCAATTTTATATGATTAATTTTAGTATTATTTGCAGAAAAGTATTTGGAAGACAAGTCCATGCTAGGAAGCTTGCCACTAAAGTGGAGTATAGAGAAAGGTAGAAAGGTGTATTATGAAACTGATATTCATGGACCCCTTTCATTAGCAGTAGTGCAAACCACAGTGGTGAGAGAGTAAGTGAGAGAGAGAGAGAGAGAGAGAGAGAGTGAGAGAGAGAGAGAGAGAGGGGAGAGAGAGAAATTGGAGATTGGAGATCTTGAAGAATTTATAGAATTAAAAAGTCACCTGGCTCCTAATGATTTGTGATCTTCAGTATTCTATTAATTTGAAACAAGGTGATAGACTGGATAGCTACTAGTGAATACCCTTTGCATGCAACTGACTTCTTTGATTCCTGCCACATATGTTCCTGAAACAAAACATCAACTGTAGTCCTGGAAGCCCTGGCATCACATCCTTGTACTCTTGGTTTGTTTTTGGGCCACATCTGCTGGTGCTCAGGGGTTACTCCTAGTTCTGCATTCAGAAATCACTCCTAGAAGGGCTTAGGGTACCATGTAGGATGCTGTGGATCAATGCTGGGCCATTTAGGTCAAAGGAAAAAATGCTCTAACTGCTGTAATAACATTAGGCCCCCTCATTTTTGAACTCTTGATTAAACCTGAAGGTTCTATATGCCAACAGTTACCCGTGGTAACCTGGCCTCCTGAGTATTGTTTGGAAGGTTCCCCCAAAATAATCTTAAATATTTTCTATTAACCATACTACTTTGACCACATTAGTTAGAATTTCTTCTTATAGAGTCCACATTAATCTGTTGCCTGTCTACTATTGGTCTCCATATCACCAGAAGCGTTGTTTTGCATCAGGAATAACAGCTACTTATGGTTCTAGAGACTAGGTTCAGAGTCGCTTTTCGACTCAAAAATGGAAAATATGAAAACATTTATTATTTTACTTTTACTTAGATATTTATTTAATTTTAATTTTTTTTTTTTTGGTTTTTGGGCCACACCCATTTGACGCTCAGGGGTTACTCCTGGCTATTCGCTCAGAAATCTCTCCTGGCTTGGGGGACCACATGGGACGCCGGGGAATCGAACCGTGGTCCGTCCTATGCTAGCGCTCCCAAGGCAGACAGACACCTTACCTCTAGCGCCACCTTCTCAGCCCCAAAAGTTACTTTTTTTTTTTTTTTTTTGGTTTTTGGGCCACACCCGGCAGTGCTCAGGGGTTACTCCTGGCTGTCTGCTCAGAAATAGCTCCTGGCAGGCACAGGGGACCATATGGGACACCGGGATTCGAACCAACCACCTTTGATCCTGGATCGGCTGCTTGCAAGGCAAACACCGCTGTGCTATCTCTCCGGGCCCCTATTTTAAATATTTTTTTTTTGTTTTTTTTTTTTTGTTTGTTTTTTTGGGCCACACCCGGTAACGCTCAGGGGTTACTCCTGGCTATGCGCTCAGAAGTCGCTCCTGGCTTGGGGGACCATATGGGACGCCGGGGGATCGAACCGCGGTCCGTCTCCTAGGCTAGCGCAGGTAAGGCAGGCACCTTACCTCCAGCGCCACCGCCCGGCCCCCTATTTTAAATATTTTTATTAAGCATTAAGGCACCATGATTTGCAGAGTTATCTATATTGAATTTAAGATGTACAATATAATGTTCTAAGAATAATTTCATCACCAATATTGACTTCACAATGCACCAGGTTCCTTGCCACTACCAGCCTACTTCTTTGACAGGCACATTTTTTTTTTTTTTTTTGGTTTTTGGACCACACCCGGCAGTGCTCAGGGGTTACTCCTGGCTGTCTGCTCAGAAATAGCTCCTGTCAGGCACGGGGGACCATATGGCACACCTGGATTCGAACCAACCACCTTTGGTCCTGGATCGGCTGCTTGCAAGGCAAACACCGCTGTGCTATCTCTCCGGGCCCGACAGGCACATTTTTTAAGTTTGGTTGCTGTAGTTTGGATTTCATGCTTACAATATAGTCAGCTCTGTGGCTTAAATATATACATATATCACAACTCTACATTGCAAATATGCTCAAAATCACTGGCTTTTAGCCCTGTTATCTCCTGTCCATCTCTTGTTACTTCCACTCCTCAGCTTCTTCTTTCCCTATCATTCTCATTTTTATGCTACAGGGTTCAGAGAAATATGACATTCTCACTTTGAAACCGTGCATTCTCTCTCAAAAAATAAGTATATATATTCTCTTTCTGTAGGTATATTTCCCTATATACCACAGTTAAGTAAAATCATTTGGTATTTGTCCTTCTTCTGACTCATTTCACTTAATATAGCATTCAGATCCACCAAAGTCACAGCAAAATACAGTTTCATTACTCCTTGCACCTGTATATTATTCAATGATGCAAATGTATTCTACTTCCATTGTCCATTCTTCTTTGGTTGGCTCCATTTCTAGCTATTATGCTGAGTACTGAAGTGAATAGAAGTGCGCTTATATCCTTTAAGTAAATGCTTTTGTGTTCTGGGGGTAGAAACCCAGAAGTAGTTTTGTTATTACTTTTCTGAGAAACCTTCATAACCTTTCTCATAGGGCTTCAATAAGGCAACATTCCCACAAGTAGTGGATGAGTGTTTCTTTTCACCATATCCCTGACAGCCTAGACTATTCCTGTTTTTCTGATGTGTCTAGTGTAAACATTGTTACAATGGCTTTTTAAAATTATTTTTCTTTCTCATTTCTAAAGTGCCGCATATAATATTAAATGAAACAAGTATTTCAGAAAAGAATAATTTCTGTTCCTCTGATCATTGGACATGATTTAAAATCACTTAATTTTGGGTAAATGTGTTCTTTGTGTGTAGAAGATTTACTATGTTCAGTGTGGGTTTTTATATATTTAATCATCTAATGAAACTAAAAACTTTTAAAAATGTCATGCAAAGTGAAAGACATAATTTCTTAATATAATACAGTGATCCAAAGACCCTGAACACAAACTATATTTCAAAGTTGTTTTATTTAAATCTATCTGAAACTATATTATTGCCAATGAGCAATTACTAATTCTAGCCTTCTCATTTTGCTTCCAGAATAAGAATTTTTCCTAGCAAATTTTATAAACCTCCAGAAACTTGAACTGGAGTGATAACACTGTGGGTAGGGCATTTGCCTTGCACACAGTTGACTTGAGTTAGATTCCCTGCATATCATGGTCCCCCAAGCCAGCCAGGAGTTATTTTTGAGTGTAGAGTAAGCAATAACTGAGCACTGCACAGTGTGGCCCCAAACACAAACAAAATAACAACAATAACAATACACCCTCCAGAAACTGAAAGTACCACCTTACTCTTTATAAATAATAAGAGAATATAGAGTTAAATTGTATTTTGCTGAAAAGTCACTAGTCAACTTGGTGTACTGACAAAGTACTTAGAGTTCTCTTTGAACATTTAAAAGTCTATTGTATCATGCTCAGCACAGGCTTTTAGATAAAAAAAATGAAGCCCACAAAGTTGTCTAATTGACCTATTTTAAACTCTTCTCACTATGTCCCCTGCCTGAAGACCAGAGTGCTCTTCTAAAGAACTGCACTTTTTTTTTATGAGGTGTTAAATCACCATTGCCAAAAGTGACTTTGTGGAACTCTCTGAGGAGAGTGATGCAGGCTACTTGATCATTTGTACATCTGTAATCACCCACAATTAATCCTTCTTATAAGGAAATGCGTGGGATGTCTTGGTTATATATATCATCATGGATAAGTGCATTGTATTTATATAGGATTGAGGCCAGGAATCCCTCCACAAAGCCACTTATATATGTCCTGCAAACTTAGAAACGTTTGCAGCATAAACTGCATGCCCAGCATATTGAGTAGTGATAAGTTTTGGCTCACTGATAAAGAGAAGTAGATGAGCCAGTTTGGGTTTCCTAGACATTTAAGGGACAGGAATGGGAAGGAGACGAATTTTGTTTTCAGGGTACATCATAACATCTTGCAGCCATAGAGTTTTCCCAGTTCACAGTGTACATTTTCTCATATTCTTTTTGTGGCCTAATCCTTATGCCTACTCTAAGATATAAGTTGGGTTAGTTAATGACTTTAGTTAATAGTTGCAAAAATGAACATCCAAAAGAATTTACCTGAAAACATAGTGACAACCTGCTTTAAGTTTAACTTTCTTTCTAGCATTTTCATCATGGGAATGTATGTGATTATCAAAGTTGACAAAGTCAAAACTTAAAAAAAGTTAAATATCCATCATATAAATTATTATTTACATTTTTTCATAATTGTGATTTAATTATAGAATTGTAACACTACTTAAAAATTTAGTCTTGGGCTGGAGCAGTGGCACAAGTGGTAAGGCATCTGCCTTACCCATGCTAGCCTAGGATGAACCTTGGTTTGATCCCCCAGTGTCCCATATGGTCCCCCAAGTGAGGGGTGATTTCTGAGTTCATAGCCCAGAGTAACTCCTGAGTGTCATCAGGTGTGGCCCAAAAACTGAAAAAAAAAAATTAGTCTTGAAATAGAATAATGTTTAGCAAAGACATAAAAGGGAACTTAGATATCTCACCTTCTCTAAGTAGATGGAAGGATGAGGGAAAAGGAAAAACAAATACCTAATGATTCCCAAGTAAGTTTTCAGAGAACTGAATTCTAACTACAATGAATTATCTCTAAACCACTTTAAGATTTATGCTCTAGGATAAACATACAGGTAAAATTTTGAGTCTTTTTCAGATTTGATTTTTTCTCAGATATAGCATTGATTTAATTATAAGAAGGTCCTTATAGTAATGCCTATTATTAATGCTGTATTTTCCAATAGAAATAATAATTTGTTCTTCTAAAAGTGTTTGCTAAAGGAAAGGGAACACATTCTTTCTCATTACTAGTAGTGGTATTTTTTACTTTCAAACTAAATGATAAACTTTAAAAGCTGGAAACTGGAAGTTACATATGATAGTTATAAAACAATGTATTTTGAGCTAAATAGTTTGTAAAATATCTTGCATGCCTTTAGACAAGTAATTATTATATATTCTATTTACCTATGTACTTTATTTTTAGTAGAATTTTTAAGAATCAATATTTCAAAATGTGTTTTAAACATATATAGGAATTTAAATTGAGTTGACTTTAAATTTTTTTTGGCTCCTAAACATTATCTATATGCATGTGCAAAATACATTATACAACCTTTACTTGTATAAAGGCCGCTATAATTTTATTTAGAGATTTAATAACTATATTAGTTATATTCCAGCTCTAAAATGTCTGTCTTAGCTATAAAATTTTGGACAAATGGGGGCCGGAGAGATAGCATGGAAGTAGGGCATTTGCCTTGCAAGCAGGATGGTGGTTTGAATTCCGGCATCCCATATGATCCCCCGAGCCTACCAGGAGCGATTTCTGAGTGTAGAGCCAGGAGTAACCCCTGAGTGCTGGCGGGTGTGACCTAAAAAAATTTTTGGACAAATGATTACTTCAAGTTCTAGTATCCTTACCTAAAAATGGGAGGATAATACAAAAGAGAGCTGTTAGAATTGAATGAGGGAAATACATAACAGTAATACATAGCACATAGTAAATATATAGCACACATTGGCACAGTAAAGTCATATATTGTTCCTGAGCATATTGTTATTTGAGGAAATTTATGTCTGAATATACAATATGTTCCCTATCACCTTTCTTCCACAATGTGATCTTGATACATATCACTTCTATAAAATAGCCTAATTCTTTTTATCTTAGGATAAGCCTGTGACTGCTTTAAAACATAGTAGTGAGACTTCTAAGATTTAGTCATAAAAATGATGTCAGTTGTTGGAATGTTTATAATGCCAGTTGTTAGAATACTCATGCTTGAAGCCCCAAGATGGCTTTTAAGAAGTCACATTATTCTCCAGTCAACTTCACAATGAAAAACTCCATTCACACGGAGAGGCTTCCTCTTGGAGCTGTGTTTGACATGCCTAATCTTTGATTCATCCCAGCAAGATAAGAGAATCAGGGAAACTTGAGATAAATCCCAGAGACTCTTTTGTTTCCGGCCTTCAGGTCTTTCTAGGAGAGGTTCCACACACCCAAAGAAGACAGAAATTATTTATGCTTGCCCTGATCAAAAGACCTCTATAGTATCTGTAAGCAAAATCAAATGACAAATATTTTGTCATAACATTTTGGCATAGTTCATTTTGCAGTCAACAGTCACTGTAAACACATATTTCTGATATCTTGAAAATAGTGACCCTTATCTTATTCATTCTTCCATTTTTATTACCTTACAATAGCAACAGGCGATAGTTATTAAACAGTGTGCAATATTTTAGGCAATTAATATTATTATGCAACTATGATTTTTTCTGCTATACCCAATGATTCTAATCATCACTGAGAACAAATACCTGGAAGTAAATTTGCTAGAGTCGTATTTTTTTTATTTTGAGGCATTGAAATAGCTTATTGCCAATATTTCATACAGTTAACCATCTAGAGGCACTGGTATAGCTATGGCTGGGGATAGCACTTGGCGGTAGCTTGACTTCCAAGCAATTGAGTGCAAGTTCATCTCCAGAATTGCAGAGTACTATACTTCACTCTACAAGTGTGCAATCATCAGCACAACAAAATCAAGCATATGAGCACCGTAACTAAAAGTGTGTACCATAGATGTCAGAACATTGATATTTCCAAAGTTCTAGTGAATATAATATAATTCTAATAATATAATTTGAACTTAACTTAGAATTAACTTGGATTTGTCATAATGTCTATTATACTGTCAGGAAGCTGAAATTTAAATAGGTCAAAGGACTCCACAGAGTTGCAGAAGCAAATGACAGTAACCATCTAGCAAAATGCTTTCTATTTTTTATATTTGAAAGTCATCACTGCCTCACTGCCAGGTGTGACCCAAAAAACCACACACACACACACACACACACACACACACACACACAAAATGAAAGTCATATATATTTTTTATAGTAAAGCAGAAAGTCTAAGTCTCAAAAATCATGTCTCTTAAACCAGGGCTTTGCCCAACAAGTCCCTGTAATTTTTTAAATGTTATATTTAATATTTATTAAATGTCATTAAATGCCAAATTGCTAATGCTAAAATGACACTATGAATAAGGTTCCTATAAAATTTTTTTGCCAAGATTTAGAGGTTCTTTGAGAAGTTAAGTCATTTTGAGTTTTTAACATAAGTGACTTTTCCTTTCTCTCCTTTTCTTTTTTAAAGAAAATGCGTCACATAGTTGACATAGTTGACCATAATTTTTCTAGATGGTAAAAGCAGTTATTGTAAAAATTAGAAATAAAAAATACAAAATAAAATGGAAGAGAAGGAAAAGAAAGCACAGTAGATAGCAAGCACATTTTTGAAAATTATTGTATCTTTAAGGAAGTGATGACTTCATTAAATGATTTCATACAGTGGCAGAAGTTCTAGTAAGCTCTTGTTGTTAGTTGTCCATTCTATTAAATTGGGCTGTTCCTGTTAGGGATGAGAGTATCAAATAAATGAGGTTTTCAAAAAATTCAAAGCACTATTACTGATACTATGGCTCTTAGGAACATGTACTCAACTGTCAGATTTTCTAGAAGAAGGAAGATGTGGGGTAGGGGTAGGGTGCTTGCTCTCTCTTCCAAAAGTCCTGGTGATATCAGCTTAAAAAATCTCTGTACCTAAATTGTGTTCAGATAGGTGTCCCAGAAGGGAATTATAGAGGGCCACAGATGAGGCAGGACCATCAGGGAAATAGTGATTTTCTGTGATTGAGGCAGCAAATGTAATTTTAGCCATATGTCTCCTCTTTCTTCTGAGATAGCCAATTTTCTGCTGTGCGGGCTCTTGTAACCATAATCTTTCATGGCTCGATTTATATCTCATTTTGAGAGAAGAGAATCAGTCTATAGATCTGGCCTGGTTTAAACATGGTGACTGTGTTTGTGGCCATGGTTACAGCTGCCAGGCTTCCCAGAAGAAGAAAGACCCATAGGTGACTTTTTATTGATAAATCTTTAGGTGATTTCTATAATCTTAATGTCCTTTATATATTGTTTAATTTGTCCTGAATGCTAAATCTAAACCAAGTTGCTGAAAAAATAAAAGAATGAAATAAGGGGCCACAGTGATAGTAGAGTGGATAGGGCTATTGCCTCACTTGGGGCCCACCCACTTTTGATCTCCGGCACCCCACATAGTCCCTAAGCCCGTTCCGAGCTATGAGTAAGCCCTGAGCACTACCAGGTGTTACTTCCAAAACAAAACAAAACAAAACAAACAAGAATAAAATAAGTTTCAGTATAGTTTTGAAGCTTAATTTTTTTTTTTTTTTTTTGGTTTTTGGGCCACACCCGGTGACGCTCAGGGGTTACTCCTGGCTATGTGCTCAGAAGTCGCTCCTGGCTTGGGGGACCATATGGGATGCCGGGGGATCGAACCGCGGTCTGTCCAAGGCTAGCTCAGGTAAGGCAGGCACCTTACATCTAGCGCCACCGCCCGGCCCCAATTTTATTATTTTTGCAAGTGAAACATAAAAACTCCTATCTCTGCAAAATAAAAATATAGTACAATTTTGTGTAGACTTTATACCTATCTTCTTATTCCTGAGTTGAAATACTTTTGGGGATATTGTGAGACCTCACAAATAGTGCTGTGGGTTATTCCTTACAATACTTAACCCAGCGAGGACCTGAGTGTACAGAAAAGCACAAGGGACCATAAGCAGTGTGGGGGACCACCAGGACTATCTCAGCAGTGCTGGTTGAGAAAGGCAGACAAAAATGTGGTTTCAAATTTCAGTAGTTTAAACTCCATCCTGGCACAGCTCGTAACTGCTAAATTACCTCTCTGATCCCTAGATTGAATAACTTAAAACTATTTTTTTTCTGAGTTCCCTTTAAAAAATGACATCATATCAGAACAACTTGCCAATCATTCTTTTCAAGGAGATAGAATATTCTGTAAGGTTATTGCTGAGACTTCACCAAAGTGTCAAAATAAATTTATTTACTTAATAATTAATTTTGATTTTAGAATTTTATCATTAAATTGAGCAAAACTTATATTGTTTGACTCTAAGAGTTACAATAAATTTCCTAGTTTGCCTTTTATTTTATTTTACTTTATATTTTGTTTTTGGGTCACACTCTGGCACTCGGGGTTACTCCTGGCTCGCCTTAGAAGTCGTTCCTGGATACAAGAGCCACCCACTGTGTGGGAGAAACTATTCACCCAATACTCATCAGATAAGGGGCTAATATCCAAAATATACAAGGCAGAAATTTACAAGAAAAAAACAACAACTAATGCCATCAAAAAATGGGCAGAAGAAATGGACAGACAATTTGGCAAAAAAGAAATACAAATGGCCAAAAGACATGTGAAAAAATGCTCCACATCACTAATCAGGGAGATGCAAATCAAAACAACTATGAGGTACCATCTCACACACAACAAAGAGATAGGCACACATCACAAAGAATGAGAACAAGCAGTGTTGGCGGGGTTGTGGAGAGAAAGGAACTCTTATCCACTGCTGGTGGGAATACTGTCTAGTTCAGCCTTTATGGAAAGCGATATGGAGATTCCTCCAAAAACTGGAAATTGAGCTCTCATAAGATCCAGCTATACCACTCCTAGGAATATTCCCTAGGAACACAAAAATACAATACAAAAATCCCTTCCTCACACCTATATTTATTGCAGCACTATTTACCATAGCAAGACTCTGGAAACAACCAAGGTGCCCTTCAACAGATGAAAGGCTAAAGAAACTGTGGTACATATACACAACAAAATATTATGTAGCCATCAGGAGAGATGAAGTCATGAAATTTTCCTATCCATGGATGTACATGGAATCTATTATGCTGAGTGAAATAAGTCAGAGAAAGAGAGATAGATGCAGATAGTCTCACTTATCTATGTATTTTAAGAAAAATGAAAGACATTATTGCAATGATTTTCAGAGACAAAAGAGAGGAGGGCTGGAAGTTCCAGCTCACTACATGAAGCTCACCACAAAGAGTTATGAGTGCAGTTATAGAAATAACTGCATTGAGAACTATCATAACAATGCGAATGAATGAGAGAAATTAAAGTCTGTCTAGAGTACAGGCGGGGGTGGGGGAATGGGGAGGAGGGATATTTGGGACATTGGTGATGAGAATGTTGCACTGGTGAAGGGGGGTGTTCTTTACATGACTGAAACTCAACCACAATCATGTTTGTAATCAAGGTGTTTAAATAAAGATATTAATAAAAAAAAAAAAGAAGTCACTCCTGGCAGGCTCTGGGAACCTTATGGGATGCCAGGAATCAAACCTGGGTGTGTCCTGGGTTGGCCACGTGCATGGAAAATGCTCTATAGCTATGCTATCACTCTGACAAGTTTACCTTTTTTTCTTTTTAAGTAGACAAAGGGCAGGAGTGGTAGCACAGTGGGTAGGTTATTTGCGTTGTATGCAGCCAATCCGGGTTTGAACCCTGGCATACCATATGGTCCTGTGTCCTCCCTGCCCACCAGCACTGCCAGGAATGACCCTTGAGTGCAGAGCCAGGAGTAACTTTTGAGCACGGCAGTGTATGGGTCCAAAATAAAACAAGATATATATAAAAAAAAATAGCGAATGAGGGTCCAGAGAGAGTACAATGGGTTGAGGTGCTTACTTACATATGGAAAATACAACTATAGAGTCCTGGCATTTCTTATGATTCCCCAGCAATGCAGAAACAGGTTCAGAGTTGGGAATAGTTTCTAAACACCATCAGGCGTGGCTGCTCAAATAAACCAAGTCAAACCAAACAAAACCAAACAAAAATTTAAATCTGTTTTTAAGTTTGACTTAAAAACTCAAATTGAGTTCCTTAACCCCAAATTTCTATTTCCAGTTTGCCCATGGTGTATGCCATGATAATGGAAAGGACTAGAAATACATTTCTCTTCCTTCACAAAGGAGTCTCCATGTAATGTTTCTGCTCTATGTACCTGAAAAGAAGTAAACTGGGAGCCCACAATAAGTGATATATCAAAACAAAAGTGAATGACTGAATATTTATAATAGGAAATATCCTATATCTTCAATATCATTTGACAATTGTTTTTTTTAGGTGATTAAGAACATGAAACTAGATTTCTCAGTATTTATTATCCTGGGATGTCATCTAGCAATATACAAAGAAACCTTAAAGAATCATGTGTTTCTTCTGCTTTAGTCCTAGCATAAGTATAAATTATAACAGCGACAAGGGAGAAAATGAATAAATATTATTTATAATTTAAATATGTCATGTCTAATATCAAGTTGTATTACCTAGGTTGATAATTTGATGATTTTATAGGAAAAAGTGTGAAAGAAAGGGAAGAAAATAAGAATTGGTGATGGAAAAGTATAGATTATTTCACCCCAATCTTGTACAAATGAGGTAGCAGAGGCTCCTTGGCTGTGTTTGTCTTTACCATATGCAATTGCTAATGAAGTGGTCAAACAGTGACAAAAGGAGAAACTTCGATAGTTTACCTCTGTAACTGTCTCAGCTACTTCAAAGCAGCTTTTTAGAGCAGAGAATTATTGCTAAGTTTCCATGTATGTGCACTCAAGTTAAAAAAATATATAAATGTTGTGAAGTGATGGGCTCAGGTATGGAGAGAAAATCAATTATAATGGAATAATTCATGGAAATTCCATGGGTTTTTCCAATCCCTTCATTGTATGGCTGAATGAAAAAATCAGACAGTGGTTAAAGGAAAGAGTATTTGATAAGGTAGTGTTTATTTTAATAGGATATATCACATGTTCTTTTCTTGTATTTAGATCTTTCATTATTTTTTTGTTTGTTTGTTTGTTTTGTGTATAGGTTTTGGAACTGCATCCTGCAGTGGTCGGAATTTATGCCTAAATCAGGAATCACTCCTAGCAGTGCTGATGAACCATATGCAGTGTTTGGGATCAGACTGGAAGTGGAGACATGCAAGGTATGCACCTTAACCTCTTTAACACCATACTTACACATTTGAAAGAATAATGTATAGCACTCATACATATCTATAGAGTTTTATAAAAGTATAAGAAATGTCTTGGTCAGACTTGCAAAAATGATTATACATTAAGAAGAGTGGTTTTGGAAATATGAACCAGGTTACTCTAACACCAAGAATTTCAGTGAACCAATTTTAGCAAAGTATTTCTATCGGCCTTTAATCACTTGTGTGGGGGTTCTGACCGATAGCATAGCATGTAGGGCATTTGCCTTGCACATGGATGACCTGGGTTCAATATCGGGCAACCCTATAATTCCTGGGAGCAATTTCTGAGCATGAAGCCAGGAGTAACCCTTGAGTGCTGCTGAATGTGGCCCCCAACCCAACAACAACAACAACAGTGACAACAACAACAACAGATTACTTGTTTGTACCTGGAGCAAACTTTTCTTATTTTGATAATTCCACTTACATATTATGTTATTAGCTTGACTATTTCCCCCCTATTATTGAATAATCAAACTTCCATTTTTAATATATTGATATTTCACAATAAGGTTTCTGATTGTAAGATGCCAAAACATTCATTTTTTGCTTTTATATATACAAATACATAAAAAAGATAAATTTAATTTAAAATATTAGTTAAATCAATAAAATAGTCTAGTAGACATGAAGGCATATTTACTTCCAAACAAATGACTTAGCAGCTTTAGCAACATGGCAGAATAGAGGCCGGCAAGCAAAGCTCATCACAAAAGTACAACCAGAATTTAGCTGCATATCGTTAGAAAGGTCTTACCAACTTACAACCTGAATCTTCTGCACATAGTAATGACTCTGAGACAGAGACTTTTGGCTAGATAAAGCAGAAATAGATGGTGGGAGTGGCCACAGAGGCTGAGGGGGCAGTGTGAAGCTCTCTTAGCTTGTTCCTTCCCATTTCCTATTAGCATCACATTTATTGATTTTTTTTCTTAATTTCATTGTCATAGAAACAAAAACCCAAACACTAAAGTTACAGCTCCACCTGTAGGAACACAAAAGAAACTTATCCCTGTATAAGAAAAAAAATTCTGTAGATAACTATTACAAAATATGGGGAAATTCTTGAGAGAGAGAGACAGAGACAGAGACAGAGACACAGAGACAGAGACAGAGAGAGACAGAGACAGAGAGACAGAGAGGAGACAGAGAGAGACAGAGAGACAGAGAGAGAAAGGGAGAAAAGGAGAGAGAGACAGAGACAAAGAGACAGAGAGTGACAGAGACAGAGAGAAAAAAGAGAGGAGAGAGAAGACAGGTCTTTAAAATCTAAACTTGGGTATACAGAAATGAAGGAAGAATGATTACAGATCAGTCAGCAGTAACAAAATTTTTACAAACTTAAAGATTTAAATAAATACAGAAAAGCAAGTTCTAGATATAAAAATTAAAAATATATGGATTTCTTCTACAAAACAATGAAGATAATGATGATATCCAGACTGAGATAAAGACTGTGTGAAGTTAGTCAGGAGAAAAACAGATACAGAATAAACTCTCATATATGGAGTATAAAGAAATTTAGTAAGGAAACATCAAATGGCCAAAGACAACAGACAATGAGAATTGGTCTGTAGAACTGTGGAAGACATTGAGATAATGGTGAAGAGAAGTGACACTTCGGTGGAGGGCCAGGTGTTAGAATGTTGTCTGCACGAAAGCCTATTATTAGCAATAGTGTAAATCTTGACGTATCAAATACATTTTTAAAAAATATGAGTTTCAGAGTATAAGGAGAAGAGTGAATAAAATTTGGTAAAACATCAAAACAATAACAAACAACTCAATATTGCAGAATAAAACATATCACACAGCTGACCCAGATTCAATCCTTAGCACATTTGATACCAGAAAAGTCATTCAGGGATCACTAAGGAGTTATCCGAATGCAGAACCAGGAGGCGAAGCCGTGAGCACCACCAGATGACCTCATAAAACAAACAAATATAAAAAAGCTCAAAAACAGAAGATATGATGACAGTAATTTAACCCTACATATCAATAATCACCTTAAATATGAATGACCTAAATTAGTGAACTTGAGTTAGGACAATATAGAAGAAATGAACATAATTTCTAAATCATGCAACTGTCCCAGATTGAACTACAAACAGAGAAAACCTGAATAGACTAATTACAAGTATAGACATCAAAGTCAGAAATCAAATTTCCCTAAAAAATGAAAGCCCAGGCTTTACTGGTAGATTTTACAATTCTCAAAGAAAAAATACCTATTCCACTCACTCTTACAAAAATCCGACGTGGTGGGAACACTCTCTGTGGTTAGTATAAATTCTGTGGTTAGTATCACTGTAAGCCCAAACCAAAAAAGCATAGCACACAGAAAGAAAATTATGGAGCAATATCTCTAATGGACATACTGTGGAGATGGAATTTTTCAATAAAATTCCAGCACGTTGAATCAAATAACACAACAAAAGAATAATGCATCATAACCCATGGGACTGATTGATGCAAGGATTGGTTTGACTTATGCCAACTAATTAATGTAAGACACTAAATCAACATAAAAATTTTTAAAAATCATGATCCTTCTATACTTAAAAAGCTTTCAACATTAGTCAACACTATTTATCACACAGGAATATTCAATGTGTGGTGACAATTAGACTCTTTATTAACAAGGTATGTCTTAGTTTTTATTTTCAGAAATAGTAAATAATTATAATACCATACATTCACTTTTCCAGAAGCTACCTGAACTTGGCAGGGTACATATAAAGATCATAGATACTTTGTTATTTAGTTTCATATTCTCTTCCTCAGTTTGAGTTCCTACAGAGAGTGTACATATTTAGTGGACTCATTAAGACAGATGTTTCCCAGATCCCATGTGGTATCCTTTATTTTTCCTTTTCTAATATCAAGATGTAATTCTGCAAAGTCACAGCCAATCTTTAAAACTACCATAACCCCAGGTATATACTACGTTACATTGATGGTACATCTTGCCAAAGTAGCAATCTCAAGTGTTCATGATGTCCCGAGAGGTACCTCCTACCAAAGTGGGAGAAAAATACCATTTCTGGGACTTTCGCTTTTGCTTTAACATGTGACTAATATCCCCTCCTCTGGCCCGCGATAGAGTTGCACAATTTACACAATCTTTTCAATTTTATATGAAGACTTTGCTTTTGGTTACTCGGTTATTCGGTTACTCTCTGCTTCCTTCTTCACAAAACTGGAGTTACTCTTCAGTACTTCAGACATCTTTGTGAAAAAAAAAATGTAGTTTTTTGGGTGATTTCACTTAAAATCTTCTCCTCTGGGATCTAGCATGATTCCAAGGTAAATCACACGTGGATAATATACAGAACTTTTGCTTGTCATTCCAGTAGGTGTATTCCACTTCCTTTTACCTGTTTTAGGATGAGTCTTTCTTAGGATGAAGCATTCATCTCAAGTGAAATTTTTTTTAAATATATGAACTTTTTAGATATGCTGAAATCTCAGTGAGGGCATATAGCTTGGATTCAAGATGGAGTGCTTGCATATAATTAGATGTAAAGATTTATAACATAATTGCTAATAAATTTAATATGAAACAGTGTTTGAAATTAAACTCATTTTATTTTCCTAAAATTATTCTTCCTATCAACATCTAAGCAATATAAGCCAATAAACGGATTTAAATATAATCATCTTACTTTTACCTTTAACAAAATGGAAATATTTGATATTAATTTGTCCATTATCTCAGAAATTTTATTATTTCATTATATTCAAGTTAAATAATTTAGTTTACAATTTTTTCCTTAAGTTTCCTGTTGAAAAATTTTCTATTCATTAACTTAAGTAAAATGTCCTAGCAATTTTTATTTATATTAATAATATGACAGAAAATTATTAGCATATTATTATTTTATGTATTATATCCAAGAACAACTTTTACAATGCATTGAATTATTTTTATATTATGGTGAATCTTTCTTTTATTTTAGGAGATTGTTGGCAAAACATAAAAAATAAAGTGAGGGAGGGCTGGAATGATATAGGGTGTTTACTTTGCATGCAACCTACCTAAGTTCGATCCCTGGTATCCCATATGGTCTCCTGAGCACTGGCAGGAGTAATTTCTGTTTGCAGAGCCAGGAGCAACCCCTGAGCATTTCCCTGTGTGGCCCTAAAACAAAACAAAACAAAAATTAAGTGAGAGCCTTGCAATGATGAGAGAGTATAATGCAATATTTAAGTCTAATAAAATTATTTCTAAATTTATAATTTAAAAGTACATATTATGTTAAAACTTACTTTTTCTCTGTATGCAAATGGAAAGAAGAAGCAGCAGCACTTCTAAAGACACTGTGGAAAACTTACTATTTTAGTGGGTTTCTAAATTTCATTATTCATTCTTTCACTCAGGCAATTATCTTTTCATGCCACTCCAGTGAATTCAACAGTTGTCTTTAATCTCTTCCAACATCTCAAACAAAGGTTCAAACTTGTCCTTATCTCTGAGACTGTTTTGTTACCCTTCTTGTCAGACACAAAGCAGCACACCAACTGAGTGATCTCAACAGCTGGACTAACTACCTGGCTAGAGAACATGCAAGGCAAGAGCAGAAATAACTCGCATGAACAATGAAGAAATTATCTTTTGAAAAGATTTAAGATGGTTTTGGTAAATTTAAGTACAGTTGGAACAGATGAAAATCTATGTCATTGACATGTGTATGAGAGAAAGATTTCAGATAAATGACCCCTAGAGGTATCATACACATTCTACTGGAGACTGGAGCTTTAACAATATTTATAAAAGATTAATATTCACATATATGTCTGTTTATTTTTGGGTCCTTTAGTCTATTCCATTGTTTTGTGTGCTACTTTTACGTCAATATCATATTATTTTTTTGAAATATAACATTAAGTCAAGGTATTTTAATCTATTATTTTTCCTCAGAATTAATTTTCCATTCATCTTCTAGGGCCTATACAAATTTTAGCTTGCTTATTCTATTTTCTTAAAAATTGCCATCAGTATTAATATAGGAATTGTTTTGAATATGTATATTGCTTTAGGTAAGACTATCATTTTAATATTTTTCATTTTCCTTAATCCATGATCATTCTATGCCTTCCCACGTTTTTGTCATTTTTATTTCTTTGGTAATATCTTATAGTTTTCAGCATATGATTTTTACCTCATTTTTTTAGTTTTACTTTCAGTTCTTGAATAATTTTTTACAACTTAATTGAACTTTTTTAACTTACTTTTATTTCATATACTTTTATAGGGAAAACAAAACATATCCATTTGCTTTCAGAAATAAATAATTATAGTAGTTTTGGTGGAATATTTATTTAGTATATTCTATATATGCTATTTTATTATTGGAAAGTATTACTTATATTTTTTCTGATTTGGATTACTTTTACATGTTTTCCTTTCCTAAATTATCTGATAGGACTTTCAAAAATTGTCTAAAAGTAGTGGTGAAAATAGACCTCCTTGCATATTTCCATTTCTTAAGGAAAAAACCTTTTCTGTTCTTCAGCATTGAGTCAGATGTGAACTGTGAGTTTCTTATATACTGTCTTTTATATGTTGAAGTATATTTATTCTATTTACTTACAAATTATTGATTTTAAAAATATATAGATTATTTCTTATAACATCATCAATTCAGAAAATTGTAAATCATAGACAATAGATATAGCTTCTTTCTGAAGGCTGATATGAGTTGCTGAAATAACTGAGATTCTCAAGGCTATTCATACAGAGGCTATCATCTATTGTATGGATAGTATTTCATAAAGATAGTATTTTGTGCATATATTTCTGATCTGTGTGGTCAGCTCATTTTCCTAAGATTTACTGTTTAAATCATAGATTTTACCCACTCTTAGACTGGATACGTGTCCTTTCCCTTTAATCTGTAGCCCTCTGGAAAGACTTCAATAAGTATCATTATATCCTTCTTATACATGGCAAAGCCAAGGCTCCTCACAGTCAGAAAAATTGCCACAGCAATCCCATGTAGAGGTAGAAGACCGATTCAGGCTAAGATTTATATTTTTTTAAAACTCAAGATCCAGTAAGTTTTCTATTAAAAAAAATTGCACCATTGTGTGTAGGAGCAAAAATATTTAAAATAAAAAATTTACTCATAGTGAAAATTCCTCATTATATAATAGACTGTGCCAGTAGTGCTTTATAAGCTATACCAAATATTAAAAAAATCCAGAAATTTAATTACAAACTCAACTCTATAATTTGGCAAATCTACCAGTGCTAGTTGGTTCCTTTGACTCACTTTATATCTAATTTAATTTTTTAAAAATGCTACGAAGATGTTTTTCTGATCCTGAGAAAGAACATGGCCTTTAATTGAGGTCTGTTTCTGTATGAAGTAAGACTATGTGGAACTTACCACAAATATGGAGAAATGTAAACCCAAACTTTTTTTTTCTATGTCCATCTATTAGGATAATTGTTTTGTTCTTGATGTTATGCTTACATTTATCTACATACAAACAAATGGAAAAACTTTATAAGAATTATACAAGGGTATTATGTCTTGTGAAAACACATCATTAACTAAAAAAGTTGTGGTAAAATTGGTTGGAATAGTAAGTGATTCATACTTGGCCTGAAAATGTTCAAGTTCATAGCATATAACCATATACTATCTATCTCATTCTTTAACTGTCATATTGTGATTTTGATTTTATTAAATTATAGGCTCTGGAAGCAAACCTGGTCACTTAGTCTTCCTCTATGTTACCTATATTATCCTAGGATAGGCAAACAGATTAGAATACAATTCTACAATGGTATGTATGTATGTATGTACAATATAAAAATAATACAATTGCTTTTGTATTGAAGTAAGTGAAAAAGATCAACTAACATAAATTTTAATTCTGACTGAGGCATATGTACAAAAACATTTTCTCCATATCCATTCTATCTGATCTCTTAAGAGGCCATGTGTAGTAGATGGAATTATTCCCTCCTTCTTTAAGACCCAGACCAAATACCAGCTTTTCTAGGAAGCCTTTCCAAGCTCTTAAGATCACTCAAGGTACATTCACTCTGTGTTTTTTAACATTAAATTTGGGGCATTTATCTCATCATTTAATAAGTTATTGACTTGTCTGTTTCCTTATAGGCCTATGAGTTTCTTGAAGGCCCAAAGCTTCTTGAAGGCCTAGGTCTAATTTTCCTTAGTAGTCACAGAATTGTCCTAAGTTCTGTCAGTGCACTTGTGTTAAAGGCACATATGTTAATAACTCACTTAATTTTTAAATAAAAACTAATTTTATGTAGAAATATACTCATTTGTATATGGACATATTTATTTTAAGTGTCTAAACTAGCTCTACACTAATTCAAAATTATGAAAAGCCTATTATAATTTATTTAAATAAAAGATGAGACAACTCAAAGTTGGAAGCAAAAAAGCTAAATCAACATCTTCAGTATAACCATATTACTGGAAGATTGTATATTACCATATTATTAGCTTCTTTTATTTTAGAAGTCAATGAGACACTCTCACATTTTGTGTAAATAGAAGTAACTGGATAAAAGTTAATTGTACTTTATGATATGTAAATTGAACATTATATCTTTGATTCCAGTTTATAGCTACTCTGAAAAAGGACTGGCCCTATTTGACTTTTGCTTACTTATTTCTTTTTGGTCACACCCAGTGGTACTTGGGTTTATACTTCATTGTGTGCTGGTGGTACTTGAGGGACCATATTTGATTCTGTGAATGAATCTTTATGGTTCAGATGTTTGACTTTTATACTTACTTTTAGAGATGAAGTTATTTTTTGTTTGTTTGTTTGCTTGCTTGCTTGTTTTTTAGGCCACACCACCCAGTGATGCTCAGGGGTTACTCCTGGCTCTGAGCTCAGAAATCACGACTGGCTCTGGGAACCATATGAGATGCCTTGGGATTGAACCATGGTCCATCCTAGGTCAGCCAAGTGCAAGGCAAACACCCTACAGCTGTGCCATTGCTCTGGAAGATGAGGTTATTCTTAAAATGCTTTTTTTTTTAAACTTTCTAGCAAGTGAGATGGAAATCTTTGATTTTTCTTTTTTATCTTACTATACTGCTTAAAGCTAGCCTCCTTGAGTCTTTAAAAATGCTTGTTTTTTCCTACTTTTATGATAACAGAATTTATCACTTAATAACATGTATTAATTAGAGGAAATATTAGCATAGACTATTTTTCATAAATAATTTATTTATGAAAATAACATTCTATTACTTAACTCTGCTTTTTAGGAGTTATGAGATATTTGAAAACCATATTATCATGACTCTATTTTTCAATATCTAGATGTTTCCACTGAATTATCAAAGTGGTTTTCTGAATTTGCACCTGGTCTGGCCTTTGGCTAAAAATCACAATATTATGAAAAAAAATTGTCCCATAACTAAAATATACATTTTTATATCCATCTTCTAAACATTAAGACCTGAGATTTTTTTAGTTAATCATCATCATCGCTAGTATTTTCATGCAACATGGTAATGTTGAAAAGTGTTGGTGTAGCTTGCTGTGATTGAATTTTTGATTTTTAATTCTTAATTTAAATAAAGTACAATTTTTTATTTGAGTTAAATTTGCAGTGAGAGAATAGCTATTAATTCTGAAGTTTCAAAATAACTAATGTACTTGATTTGAAGCCAGGTACATTCTGAGTTCTGGATTTAAGTGCTCTTGTGGGAAATATATATATACATATGGATTCTCAGAAAAAAATGCAACTGTTCCATGCAAGAAATATTGAGTTATTCTTACTATTTTTAAAATGTGTGGTCAACTATATATTTTTGAGTGGTGCCATTTTTAACACATGGCAATTCAAACCAAAGATCTTCATTTCCTGGGGTAATTTTAATAACTTGCCCATTCATAAAGTATGAATTTAGTGAGGATTGATAGTCTGACCCTGCACTTGACTTAATGAGAAATTCAAGGAAAATAAAAGCAAGGCCTGTGTTTATTATACTTTCAATATTTTAGAGACTAAAATGAAAACATACATATTTGTGTGTAAATGACAACTCCAAAGAAAAATGAAGCTGAATGTGAATATACTAAAATGGATGCTGACTTCTTTTTTAAAAAATTATGTAAACACTGTGGTTTACGAGGTTGTTCATATTATAGTTGTTTATTTCTTTCACAATTACAAGTTGTTCATGATTTAGTTTCAGTCATATAGCTGGGTGTAGACTTCTTAGTACACTTTGATTTTATAGGCATTAGTGGGGCTCATCATTGTTCATGTGGGTGTGAGTTAGGAAATGTTTGTGGTTGGGTGATAATGGATAATCCAACTATTTGAGTTGTAAGAGCACATTTGATATAGCTACAAGTTCTTCCTATAAAAATTAGGAAAACTTCAGAGAGAATTGGAGTTTGAAGAGTCTTTATTTTTTATTATTTTTAATAAAATACTTATTTAAGCAACATGATTACAAGCATGATTGTAGTTGGGTGTCAGTCATAAACAGCACACCCCCCCATAGACTGATTGGATTGTATATGCCCACACACTAAGAGAGAGAAAAGAAGGAAAGTGATTCATGTAATATCAGAAGATCTTTGAGAACTGTTTTATATTTTTTTATATTTTTTATAACTTTTTATTTATTTATTTTTTATCCCCCCATTCACAATACAGACTAGGCAAAGGGCCTGGTTTGAGGTGTATATGGGGAGCATTTACTGTACCTTCTCTTTCTATACAGTCAGTGAGAGAACTGTTTTATATCTTATCTCACAAAAGTTTTACATAATATCATGATGATTTTGTGTATATTATTTAATATATTTATGTCAAACAGAAAGGAATGGGATAGAAAGTCAAACAATTTTTCACAGGCAAAGAAGCAATACATACATTGTGAAATAAAAATATATTCAGTTAAATAATGAGGATCTCTATATTGAAATCAGGCAAAGTAGATGAATTTTGCAATGAATAACTCTAGACTAAATAGTAGGATCAAAGGAGAAACTAGAAATTCCTTAAAAACTGCAGAACATAATGCTATTTATTTTATACTGGGTTTGAATTATAGATCCATTATTCTCTGGTTGTATAACTCAGGAAAATTATATAATCTCTCTGAACTTTAGTAAGCTCATTTCTTCTTTTTTTTTTATTGTGGAGAATCAAATTTCCTTTCTCAAAACGTGTTGTTATGAGGATTAAATGGGATCACCTTATCAAAAAATTAGGCATATATTAATATATAACAAATAAATTAATATGTAAATTATTTACTTAAATAGAAAACTATTATAGGTTCTTAATTAGGAGATACCTAATAAAGTGATCTGTCTAGAATATTACATTGACAATATGTATGACAGCCTCAAATGAGAGAATTTTCGAGAGGTTAGAAATGAGATGGTATAGATATTTTTTATATCTGGATAAAGATTATTTGGGTGTGGAGGAGGGTAGCAAAAATCAAAGAATATCTGAATAGAAGACATATTTCAAAGAAAGAACCTGGTGGTGGACACGGGAATGTGAGAAATTGTAGTCAAAGTGACTCTGATGTTGACTTTTTGAGAGGCTGGGAAAAGAGTGATGCCATAGACAACAAATGGGGAAAGTTATGCATGGATGAACCTCAAAGCTTAGTCAATGAAATCTATTGCACTTAGTCTAAATTTGCTCAAATAATAATAATAATCATTAGCTAGAATTTCATCTTCTTTGTGCTTTTGTGCAATTCTTTTGCCATCTGTTCTAGGAACAATTCGGGATGTCAGTGCTCTTGGAATGAAAAGAAGATTCTAAAGGGAGACTTCTTATATAAAGACATGTATATCCCAGGCATTTAATTAAGTTAAAAATAAGACAAAGATAAGAAAGAACTGAGCTTTCTAAGCACTTGGAATTTCTGAATAAAGAATAAGCCTGAATAAAGAATAAAAAGGCTGAAATACGAGACAAAATAAAACAAAATAAAAACTAGGTCATGAAATAACCCCGAGGCAGTCTTAAATCTTTGAGGTCAACAGGTCAGTATACTTTAAAAAGTGTAATTATAGCTCTTAATTCTTCAGCAGGCTTACCATGTCATGTTAAAGTTATTCACTCCCATATACCATAGCCCATAATGTCACTCGAGGTATTCCTATGGTTTCTCCAGGTATTAAAAAAGCCTGATATGTTTTTGTTTCATTAATCTTTTCTCAGAGGCCAGTGATGAGTTCATCTGACTCTTTTCCATCAAGTTAAAAATCCTTTTCAATTAAAAACTCATCTCTACAGATGGTATTAGCATTAGGAGAGGCCTATTCTGTCTAGAATAATAAATATTGAGATATTTCAGAAATTGCTCTATAAATTATCGAAAGAATTGACTAGAGGGTTTTAGTTCTTTCTTTTCCCCTCTCTTTTTCTCCTGTTTTGTTTTTCAAAATGTATACAAGCTGAAATGATGGGTTTTGCCCAGATACCTTATTGTTACTAGAAAGAATCAGTTTGATTCCAGTGTCTGGGTAATTTTTGTGTAAGCTAATGTGAAATATTTTTCCTATTTTAACCAAGCTATCAATTATAAAAATACTTTATCCAAAACAAATGATTACAAAGGTAATAATAGAAACAATTTAAATCAGGAGAGAATGCTCTGTTAAAGAGGATTAGAAAGACCATTTATTGAATAGTATGGATTTCTTCCAAGCTCCTCTGCATGGAAAGCATGCAATGCGTGAATAATTCATCTAGAAATTCTATCATGAAGTTGTATCAGTTTCCACAGTAAAACCTGGCCATGGAGGGGGAAAATATATCAACATCTGTGACAAGCTCTATGAAGAGACAGTGGCAAAGCCTTTCAGGCACCAGGAGCAAAGCAAAATATAATAAATTCACTTAAGTGTCAAATTTGTGTCGGCTGAATAATGACACCATATGTCTGGATTGCTATGTCCCTGTAAGCTGCTCTGAAAAAAACACATGGCTTTATAGAAACGGCCATAAGTCCCAGGAATAAACATTGACTACTACTTTCCTAGTAAAGAAAACAAAGACTGCTTCAATGGATATTCAGAAATGATATGCTTTGGAAGTTTTATTATTTAAATCTGAGTTTTTCCTTTTCTAGATTTTGATCCTGCTATTCAAAATATGATGCATGTAGTGGGTGAGCTTGTCTTAGGTGTGTTTACCCACTGTGTGAGTTGTAGCAAAGCTCGGAAGCCATTGGTAGACTTGTTTTGCATCGGTCTTGGTTATATACTTTGTCTTTACACAATTTTCCAAGGACCTCAGTATTTTATACACATTGTCTCCACTAATTCTCACAGCATCACTGGGAGGGATCTAGGACCAAAATAAATAAATAAATACTGAAAATTTCGCTCACTAGTTTTCTGGAGGCATGGTTCTGAGACAGGCAGTCAGTATTCAACCCAAAGTACCAGACATTTTTAATAAGAAGATGATGCATGTATCTTTGCTGGATTTCTGTCTCCTTCAGGTAGGCACAATGTTGGTAGGATGCCTGTTTTATGATTGCTTTGGTCCTGCAAAAGAGCTACAACCAGGTTGAGCTGCCATACAAGTGGGAATCTCTTTGGGTTACGCAGCGGATCATTGTTAGTAGAGTTTTCATGCTTGGACACAGACCCTGTCACACAAGGATTATCCTGTGGGCAATGCCTCCAAACAGTCTTGAGCTCTGCAGGGTACATAGCTCACCACACACTGAAATCAACAGCCCCGTCTCAGCTGCACACAGCTGGTCTTGCTTGTGCCTTGGTTTTTCATCAAAATGAGTCCAATGTCATTTAATGGATATTGTGGCAATCATAAAGCATTTGAAATGGTTTATATTTAATTTCAATTACAATGGCTTAGACAGGAGCAAGGAAATTGTGTGAATTGTTCTGTTAAAAGGAAAATTACATATATATTAGTTTTCCACATGAGAGCTCTTTCAAAAATTTAAAAACACCAAAAGAACTTTAAAATTACCATTTAAAAAGTGATTTCCAACAAAATGGTGCCTATATAAATTATATGAAGATGTGTGTAAGTGAATGAGTGGTGTGTGTGTGTGTGTGTGTGTGTGTGTGTGTGTGTGTGTGTGTGTGTGCCCTCAGAGACACTGATTCATTGGATCTGGATCACAGCCTGGGATTTTTTAAACCCGTCCCTTGGGTAAATCTAATGTGGAGTCAATGATTCTTAAGAGGACTGCAAATATCCTTGTTCCTCTAGCTTCGCCATTTGGGAATATAAAACATCAAGTTGAAAGTGAAATAGATAAAAAAGATTTGCGGTTTCCTGAGCAGACAGAGGTGTTTCCTATTCAGCAGTGTAATGTAAAGAAATGGAGATGATAACATAAAGGCAGCAGTTCAGGCCAAAGCTGAATAGTAGACTTTAAGACATGTAAAGGATGCCTGGGTAGTTACCAGTAATTGTTTGATTTCTTTGCTCCACAACCATCTTAGTCCCATCCCAATTATTTGGTGATAATAAACAATTCTATTGACTATTTTAATCTCCAGAGATTAGTCAAAGGTACTCTAGGAAAGAAGTCATGAATTCATAAGCAGAGCCTATTTCTTTACCTTCTTAGTCTTGGCTGAGCCTGTGATTGTTGCTATCAATAGAATATGTTAGAAAGATACTGTGCCTACTCTGTGCCTACATCTTTGGAAGGACTGGCTGCTTGATCCACATGTAACACTATCGTTGAAGTTGCTTCCTCTTAAAACCCAACTGTTATGCTGAGAAGTAATATGAATCATAACCTGAAGCTGCATTGAAGCATTTTGTTCAACAGCTTTAGCTAAGCTGCTGACCAAGAAAAAATGTCTGCCTTTAGTCTTGAGAGCAAACCATCTTGCTTGAGCATAATAGCCCAATTACTTGGCCACCAGGTCAAGTCAACATCATCTAGAGTAGTAGAGTGATGCATCTTACCTCAGTCAGAAACACAAGAATTAACAAAATATCAGATTATCCATTTTGTATCTCAGGGTGTTTTATTATGTATCAAGAATAACCAAAAGATGATCAGTTGTATTTTCCATTCACACAAAAGGTAATTAATTAGATGACAATTACAATGTCAATATAGCATTTCTTGGCTATACTTTCATCTGCTTTATGGAGCTTCAATTCTCATAAACTTTCATATAATTTTCCTAGGGGATAACTAGAATATAGGACTTGTTGCCACTGAGGCTTATACATTTTGTTTATAAAGTCCCTGGGGGATTTCTGGGAAATGTTTCATTATTTTAGTTAGGAACATGTGTGCACATATTGATGCTTAATAAAATATAAAGTTTTATTCATTAGAACAAAGAATATAATCCATACTAGAGTCTGAATATTATAGATATATTATAGATATATAGATATAATATAATATATATTATAGATGTGAGAGTTAAAATGATCTAAGCTAATAAACAAATAGTTATTGCTAAAGTTGCAGCATTTAATCTACCAGGAGACTGACTGACAAATGGTAACAATGGGGTTCACTTAGGGATGCTTTTTAGTAAAAATTTTCATAGCCAGAGCTCATTCTTTATTTTGGTAGACTCAGTAATGGACCTTATTTTTATTATAAAAATAATAAAGTAGAAGAATATTTTTCTTTTTTTTCTTTTTATACTTCAATCTAGCCTTGACAATGTCTACAACAATAAAATGTTTTAAATATTAAAAATTTATGCCTTGGAGAACAGATTTACTTGTTGCTATACATATGAGATAAATGTTCATGTTATATTATTACATTGGTATCTTGGGACATTTCTTGGAAATAGCTATGTGTATTATTTATTTCCTGTATGTCCTAAACAGACTATCTTCCTTTAGAATGAAAGTTGAAATAGATGGGACATATTGTAGTAGAGATTATTGAGGATATGATTTAGGAAATAAGAGGATATATAAAAAAGTTCATGAATGAGAAAATGGGAGAAATAAGCACTGAGTCAGATAGTGAGAAGTTAGAATTATCTTCTAAGATTATATTGCAAACAGCTCTATTCTCTTGCAGATGACTTTTTTTAAATTAGAGGATAAGAAAAAGTCCATATCTTGGTAGTCTAAAATAAAAGACATTAATGAGTAAATGAGGACAGCCTGTATGAATGAAACAGAATCCTCTTTAATATTCTCTTTTGAAATCCTAAGAGAAATAAGATCAGAAAAATATTCTACTTAACTAATTTGGCTTCTTCCTTTAGTAGAGTGGTGATTGGGCAATGATTATCTTCTGTGATATTGATGCATTTTTGGTGTCACATTTTAGAAACATCTTATAAAAACAGAAAATCCAGAAATATCTCAGAATTGAATTTTTTATCTTTTCACCCAAAAGTCGTTTTTTTAAATATATTTTTTATTTAAGTAACATGATCATATTTGGGTTACAGTCATAACCAGAACACCCCCCTTCACCAGTGCAACATTACCCCCTCCCCACTTCCCATCCCCTGCCTGTATTCGAGACAGGCATTCTAATACAGTTATTTGTTTTTAAGTTCAATAAGTTGTATTTTTTTTCCTTAAAGAATAAGAGTAAAAAAATATAGTAAAGGTGGGATAGTGGCAATCGATGTTGTTTGCATAGGTCCAGAAAAATGGGGAAAATGGAAAAAAAATCCTTAACCTGATTACAAAAAGGCCTCACCCCAATAGTTTATTGGCATAAGACAGACTCTGGGTTCCAGGCATACCAGTTCGTCCAACTCCAATCATTCTCAAGGTCCCGGTGAAACTTTTTCACACTTTAGCTACTATTGGTATCAATTCTTATATTTAAAGACTCTGGATTCTGTGCATTTCTTTCATTGATGTCAGGCTGATGTGGAGCATCCTCTAGTTTCAGCATATCATTAAATGTGGAGCGATCTGCCCTGCATGCAGACTGTTGCTGAGTCGCCTGGGTGTTGGGAGCACTCTTTGGAGTAAGTCAATGCCAAAGCAGTGGTAGGTTTTTCCTGGTAGAGGCTTGGATCCTAGTAATTTTAAAGACAATTGTGGTTGTTTCCATAGATGGTATCCATTGTTCAGGTGTGTGTGGGCAATGCCCATTCTTCTGAGGCCTGAGCCAAATCATTATGCCAATGTTCAGGGTAAAAGACCTAATTACATTACCAAATTTGTGTTCCCATCACTATTAGATAAGAACTTGTTTGCATATGTATTATTTTCCCATTTTAATGTGCCTATGCAAAAGAGAAGCAATGCCACAAGATACTGTTGGTGCATCTGGGGGCCGACAAATAAAGTCCAACATTCCCCATAACTTGGTACAAACATGAAATCTATACAGAGATACTCTTCTACCAGTATTGCTTATAAAACAGATCTCAAGGAGGGGAAATCAAACAATCAAATAACAAATCCAGTGGGCAAAATTGTCACTATATGAGGATACTTGAAAAGAGCTATAGATGTTAAGGGAATACATCTGAGATATACAAAGGAGATACACGTGACCATTTATGTTTCAGAAATAGTCAAGAGGGAAGGGGGCGTTTCTGAGACACCACTTTGGTCTGTGATTGGACAAGCGAAGAGAGCATGGAGCCGTGTCATCCCATTGTTGCCTGCTGAATCTTCTGACTCTCCTAGAGGCTTTTGCTTCCTAATTGCTGGAAATTGAAAGTTCATCAGTCCCCTCCCAGACACTTGCAGGAACAAGGAAGCCTGGAGTCTCTTTTATTTTATTTTATTTTTTTAATTTAAACAACTTTATTACATACATGCTTGTGTATGGGTTTCAGTCATGTAAAGAACACCACCCATCACCAGTGCAACATTCCCATCACCAATGTCCCAAATCTCCCTCCTCCCCACCCAACTCCCGCCTGTACTCTAGACAGGCTTTCTATTTCCCTCCTACATTCTCATTATTAGGATAGTTCAAAACATAGTTATTTCTCTAACTGAACTCATCCCTGTTTGTGGTGAGCTTCATGAGGTGAGCTGTAACTTCCAGCTCTTTTCTCTTTTGTGTCTGAAAGTTATTATTGCAAGAATGTCTTTCATTTTTCTTAAAACCCATAGATGAGTGAGACCATTCTGCATCTTTCTCTCTCTCTGACTTATTTCACTTAGCCTAATAGATTCCATGTACATCCATGTTTAGGAAAATTTCATGACTTCATCTCTTCTGACAGCTGCATAATATTCCATTGTGTATATGTACCACAGTTTCTTTAGCCATTCATCTGTTGAAGGGTATCTTGGCTGTTTCCAGAGTGTTGCTATGGTAAATAGTGCTGCAATGAATATAGGTGTAAGGAAGGGATTTTTGTATTGTATTTTTGTGTTCCTCGGCTATATTCCTAGGAGCGGAATAGCTGGGTCGTATGTGAGCTCGATATCCAGTTTTTGAAGTAATCTCCATATTGCTTTCCATAAAGGTTGAACTAGACGGCATTCCCACCAGCAGTGGATAAGAGTTCCTTTCTCTCCACATCCCCGCCAACACTGCTTGTTCTCATTCTTTGTGATGTGTGCCAATCTCTGGGGTGTGAGGTGGTACCTCATAGTTGTTTTGATTTGCATCTCCCTGATGATTAGTGATGTGGAGCATCATCTGATATTAGTATGGCCACTCCAGCTTTTTTATGGGTGTTGTTTGCTTGGATGATTTTCCTCCAGCCTTTTATTTTGAGTCTATGTTTGTTCTGACTATTCAGGTGAGTTTCTTGTAGGCAGAAGAAGGTTGGATTGAGTTTTTTGATCCATTTAGCCACTCTGTGTCTCTTAACTGGTGCATTTACTGCATTGACATTGAGAGAAAAAATTGTCCTGGAAGTTAGTGCCATCTTTATATCGAAGTTTGGTGTGTCTCTTGGTCAGTCTTGTGTTAAAGTAGACCGTTCAGTTTTTCTTTTAAGAATGGTTTTGAGTCTGTAAAGTTTCTGAGCTGTTGTTTGTCTGTGAAACCATGTATTGTTTCTTCAAACTTGAAAGTGAGTTTTGCTGGGTGCAGTACTCTAGGCGAAGCATTTATTTCATTGAGTTTTGTCACTGTGTCCCACCACTGCCTTCTGGCCTTGAGTGTTTCAGGTGACAGGTCTGCAGTAAATTTCAAGGATGTTCCCTTGAATGTAATTTCTCTTTTCGATCTTGCTGCTTTCAGAATTCTGTCTCTATCTGTGGGATTCGTCATTGTGACTAGGATGTTTCTTGGGGTGTTTTTTCTGGGGTCTTTTTTAGTTGGTACTCTTCGGGCATGCAGGATTTGATCACATGTATTCATTATCTCTGGTAGTTTTCTTTAATGATGTTCTTGACCATTGATTCTTCCTGGAGATTTTCTTCCTGGGTCTCTGGAACTCCAATGATTCTTAAGTTGTTTCTGTTGAGCTTATCATAGACTTCTATTTTCATCTGTTCCCATTCTTTGAGAAATTTTTTCATTGTTTGATCATTTGCTTTAAGGCTTTTTTCCAATTTCTTCTGCTGTATGGAATTGTTATTCATCTCATCTTCTAGTGTACTAATTCTATCCTCAGCTGCTGTTAACCTGTGGGAAAGCTGAACCACGTTTTTCTTCAATTCATCTACTGAGTTTTTCAGACCTGTTATTTGACCTGAAATTTCAGTTTGTAATTTTCTGATTTCTATCTTCATATTCTCTTGATTCTTATTAGCGTTCTCTTCTATACTTTCTTTGAGTTCTTTGAAAATCTTCCATATCGTGACTCTAAACTTATCTGAGAGACTGACTAGTTGGTTGGTCATGTTCAAGTCATCAGAGTTGCCATCATCATTCTCTATATCTGGCGCTGGCCTGTGTTGTTTCCCCATTGTCACACTTGTATTGTGGTTTTTTCTACATGTTGTGGTTGTATTCATTGGCTAAATGATGTGCATGGCCGGGAAGTGAAGCAGAGCGGGTGTGATCCTCTGGCTCCATCCTTTCTGGGCTTATAAACTCACCTCCAGGGAAAGCTCCAGGGAAGGCGAGCCATCCACAGATGAGCCACACACAGGATGAAATCAGGCCGAAAATGGAGCACAGCACAGAAGACAGGCAGATAGGGGTGCTGGCATCTGAGTTCCAGCAGATTTCAGCAGCTTCCCCTTTCTGGGCCTGTAAGCTCACCTCCAGGGAAGGCGAGCCATCCGCAGATGAGCCACACAGGATGAAATCAGGCTAAAAATGGAGCACAGCACAGAAGACAGGCAGATAGGGGTGCTAGCATCTGAGTTTCAGCAGAGTTTAGTGGCTTCCCCTTTCTGGGCTTCTAAAGTCAGCCATTTCTTACTCACTCGCTCGCTGAGTAGCTTCAGAATGCAGTTTTTTGGGGGTTCTCTTCCCAGGGCTTTGAGGAGAGCTTCAAAGATTCAGAAAAGACAGAGAAGCACAGGACAGGGCTCCCTTCAGATCATCAGTTTCCTCAGAAGAAGCACAGCAGGGCGGAGACTCTGCAGGTTGAAGCAATCAGCACTTCACCTGGCAGTCCCCACAGTCAGCCATTTCTTACTCACTCACTCACTGGGTAGCTTCAGAATGCAGTTTTTTTTTTGGGGGGGGGGTTCGCTTACCAGGGCTCTGAGGATAGCTTCAAGGATTCAGAAAAGACAGAGAAGCACAGGACAGGGCTCCCTTCAGGTCCTCAGTTTCCTCAGAAGAAGCACAGCAGGGCGGAGACTATGCACATGAAGCAATCAGCACTTCACCTGGCAGTCCCCATAGTCAGCCACTTCTCCTGGGGTCTCTTTTAAATTACACCTCACTGTAACCCACTTGCTGGGACCCTGAGCAGGTGTCCACGAATAACCCTGGGGATGGGGGGGGGAAGGTAAAGAAGGCTGTGGGGGGTAGCTGAGGCTGCATCTTCACCTTATCTTGGCCAAAAAGCCTACAGCATGGAACCTTGCCGTGATGCATTGCCTGCTGAAGCTTCAGACTCCACCCAAAAGTTACTGTAAAAGATATGTAATCCACCTTGGCCAAAACAAAAATCATTAGTACATAAATTGGTTAAATGTCGGATAAGAAGAGATGGGAGTGAGGGAGTAAAGGAATAAAGCGGGCGCCTGGACGGCGTTCAGATATTGACAAGCAGATGAAACACAATGATATCCATATATTTCTCACAATGTTCTGCATGGGGGCACTAGTCCCCACGCGTTTTCACAATGGACAGGTTTAATAAGGAAACTTCCCTGATAAGTCCTAATGCCAGAATCTATTGTGACCTATGACCTGCACTCCTTCCTATGCCTGGTTAAAGCAGGCTTTGGCATGGCGGAGGGATGCCAAGCGCCATGCTGGCAGGACCTCCCAGCTCGGCTCCCAGGAAGAAAAGATCCTTCTCGAGCCAGAAGGCAGGAAGGTCAGAGCCCCCACCCCCAAGACCCTCCCTTTGGAGGCGGGAGGGAAATGGGGAAAGCCTAGGAAAACCAAGGGACCCACCTTGTTGGCTTGCCCAACCATGTGGCCAGGCAAAGCCCTGGAGTACCAGAGGAAGGAGGTAGGGGGTGCTGGGGTAACCCATGTCCCGTACCCCTTCCTAGGCCTGGTTAAAGCAGCCTTTGGCATGGGGGAGGGCTGCCAAATGCCATGCTGGCAGGACCTCCCAAAAATTAGTTTTTATCTGCAGAAAGTTTAATGCAAATATTGGAGAATTATTGCTAAATGTTTCTGAAAGTAAGGTGAGTTTCTCTGAGTATGTTAAACAAACTCACTTTCACAGTAGAGTATGAATATGTCTTTGCTTAGTTAACTTGGCTGTTTTTCTTCTAATAAACATCTGGTTAAATTCTTACACATGACATGCGAAGGAGTTACATTTTACTTTGGAGATCCAGTTCTAGGAATTCATGTCACATTTGGAATGCTCTTTAATTTGCCAAAAGATGCTATGATAGTTGTCTAATTTTGAGACCTACTTTGTCAGCTATGTTGGCAAGAGGCTTTCATTTGAGGAGTAGACTTTTTAGAAGTAGAATCTTGTAGCCAATTTGGAAAACTTTGAATTTTTGTTGGAACAATGAAGTTGAATTTTAAATGCTTTAACCACATGTTACAAACATTAACAATGAAAGTAATGTGGTGGTAGATGTTTTTAATAGGATTTCAATACTGGCTGACATGACAATAAAGTCATCACAGAAACAGGACAAGATATTGTTCTAATTTTACACTGTGTTTTTTATGAGGAAAAATGATTTAAGAAACATCACAATAATACTTATAGTCAATTCTAATGGATATAATGTTTAGGATAAATTATACAATTATTTATAGCCTAGAATTTGATAAATCACAGTAGTTAGTAATTAGAAAACCTCTATGTTCAGATTTTCTTGGTTTAAGTAACAAATAGCTCTACCTTTTGAAAACTATGCAAACTTAAAACATATAACAATTAAGCAATCCACTGAAACTTCTTACTGTAATGTTAGTTAGAGTTAAGAATAGTACTTAATTCAAAAAATGATTGTAAAAATTTTGAGTCTTTGTACACTATTTTGAATGAAACATAAGTGTTGAACAAATATTAGTTGTTACTGTCATTATTAAATAGAAAAATTCTCATGAACAAATATATTCACTCACAGTATAATAAAGAAAAATTCTTGGGCTGGAGTGATGACACAGTGGTAGGGCTGCACATGGCTTGCACATGGCTGACCCAGGATGGACCATGGTTTGATGGACTGTGGTTTGATCCTCCAAGCCAGGAGCGATTTCTGAGCACATATCCAGGAGTAATCCCTGAGCATGATATCACTGAGTGTGGTCCAAAATCTAAAGAAAAAAAAAGAAAAGAAAGAAAAAATCTTCTTCCTAATATATTTTAAATTCTGGGAAAGAGTATTCAGGAAAAGAGAAAATTTCTATAACAATGCATAAGACTTTGATAAATTGCTTTTTCAGTGATTATTTTTATCTAAATACTATCAATGTGTCAATTGAGATTTCTAATTTCTTTTTATAGCATTCCTTAAACAGAGACTATAACACCTCTTCTGAATTGTCTGAATGATAATTCCTCTATTATCCTCTTCATTTATTACAATGGGAAAGGTACGCATCAGAAGCACTTGCGACCATACATGATCATACTCCTACCATAGGAATGGTTTGATGGGAGAAGCCACAGGCACAGACATAGCAGAACACATCTCCAAATTGTGAACAAGTTCAGAAAATGTGTCTCCTGAGGCCAAATATAAGATAATATAGTGTGGTTGAACTTGTTTTATAGTCTGCATAAGAAACTCTGTATGTAATCTGACTTATAAGTCTTTAAATATTTCTAAATGGCCATATATAGGACTTGCAAGGTACATTACAAATTCTATAAAGGCTCTACAACTTCCTCTTTGAGTTCTGTCAATATCACTGAAGAATTTATTTCATACTATTTTATCATGAAAATATTTCAATAGGGGGCTGGAGAGATAGTATGGAGGTAAGGCATTTGCCTTGCATGCAGAAGGACGATGATTTGAATCCCGGCCTCCCATATGGTCCCCCGTGCCTGCCAAGGCGATTTCTGAGCACAGAGCCAGGAATAACCCCTGAGCACTGCCGAGTGTGACCCAAAAATCAAAATAAATAAATAAATAAATAAATAAAAAGAAAATATTCCAATAGCATTAGAAGTCCTAGCAAAGGCAATCCATTAAAAAAAAAGAAATCAAAGGGATCCAAATTTAAAAAAGAAGAAATCAAATTATTGCAAATAGAAGATCAGCAATAGATCACACAATAATATACACAACAGATTACACTAAAGAGTTTACTAATATTCCCTAGACATAAGAACTAAATACAACAAAATAGTCAGTTACAAAGTTAATACACAAAAAATTGGTGTGTTACTATATGCAAAGAATGAACTAAAAGAAAAAGAGAGTCCCAAAACTTCAGTTGAGTCCTTAGGAATCAACTTTAATAAGGAATGTGAAAGACCTATTTCAGGAAGATGATAAACCACTATGAAATAGATTGAAGATCGTCTTAGGAGATGGAAAAATAGGCTATTATAAAGCTGAAACTATGCCCATAAATGCTATCACCATTCTCATAGTGGGCCAGTTTCATAGACTCACTCTTTTCTTGAAATAGACGTAAACCAAGCCATAAAAATTCATGGGTTCACCACTCATGCAGCAGGAAGCTGGCAATGCTGGTCCTGCCAAAGCCATGCCTGCTGCATCCATCACACAGAATAACCGTTTTGCTTATTGCCCTGCCTCACCATCCTTCTATGATTCTCTTCGAAGACACCAATATGACCAAATTTCAGGTATGCCAGTATTGGGGCTGATATCATTAGGGCTATTTGGAGCAAGGGCAGGCAACCACCTTTATATTATCTTTGTTCTGGGAATCCTGACAGCTGCAATCACACCCAAAAATGCAGTCATCATGTTTGCACCTGGCCAGCTCCATAGACTCACTTTTTTCTTGTAAGAGATGTAAACCACGCCATGAAAAGTTATGGTACCCCAGCTATACAGCAGAAAGCTGGAAATTTCAGGAAAATTATATATAGTATAAATTATATATAATTTTATATATAAATATATATAAAACAATGTGATCCGCATTCAAATTTCAATGATAACCTTCAAGAAAGTACAATATGGTTAATTATAAACTTTGTATAAAATCATAAAACACCCTAAATTGCCAACACATACTGAGAAATAAGAAATTGGGACATCTCAGGGGCCAGAGTGATATTACAACAGATAGGGTTTGCACACAGGTTTGATTCCTGGCATCCCATACGGTCCCCTATCCCCACAAGGAGTAATTTCTGAGTGTAGACCCAGAAGTAATTTTTGACTATTGTTGGCATGTTTTGAACTGTCCTAATATTGAGAATGTATGAGGGAAATGCAGAGCCTGTTTAGAGTACAGGCGGGGGTCGGGTGGGGAGGAGGGAGATTTGGGATATGGGTGATGGGAATGTTGCACTGGTGATGGGTGGTGTTCCTTTAATTACTGAAACCCAAACACAATCATGTATGTAATCAAGGTGTTTAAATAAAAAAATAAAAAATAAAAAAAATTTTGAAAAAAAAAAGATTTATAATTGTGTAATAATGATCTTTTCTTGCTTTTCTTGGTTGTGAAATCAGAGAGAACAGAATCAGCAAGTGTCCTAAATAAAAGGAGAAAACGGAAAAAAAAGAAAAGGTAGAAAAATATTGATACATTAACTGATTTTGTAATTTCAAATTACATTGTAAAGTTATTATAAGTATGGTAGTGAAATAAAGGTAGACTCTGGCCAATGGCTAAGAATTAAGTACCCAAAGACAAACCATAAGCTCTATGCTCAACTAATTTTCACCAAAGGAGCTAGGTACTTGAAATGTAGTGAAAAACAAATGGTGCTGGGAAAACTAGATAATTATATATTATGTAAAAATATAAAGTTAGGTCCGTATCTCAGACCTTACACAATAGTGAGTTTATAGTGAATCAAAGACTTTTTAGAATTCATAAACTCACTGGGGAAAATTATAGGCAAACTGCTCGAGATTAATACCTCAAAAGTGTTTTTTTTTCTGTTGGCAAACAGAAGAAATAAAAATAAACAAATGGAATTATATTAAATTCAAGAGTTACTTCATGACAAAAGGAAAAATGGCTAAACAACACTCAACTAAATAGGAGAAGTATTTGTACTCAACACATCAGGTAAAGGTTTAATACTTTAAGTTATATAAAGCACTGTATATAATCAACCAAAAATCAATACAAATATTTCAAAACCCCCCCAAAAAAGAAAGATTAATAAACAGATGCCTTTCTGAAGAAGACATATGGATGGTCAATAGATACATGAAAGAATGATCATCATAACTTAGACTCTAAGTCTAAGAAATACAAATCAAGATGACAGTGAGATATCATTTCACACAAGAGACAATTGCACACAAATACGAAACTGGGAACAATCTGTGCTGTTGGGTATGTCTTAAAAATGGAATTTATTCACTGCTGTTAGGAGTGTTATCTGGTACAACCTTTATGGAAAACAGCATGGATATTTTTCAAAAAAAGGAGTCAATATCTGTTATAGAACCCAGCAATTTAATTCTTGCTATCTACTCCTAGGACACAAAAACATCCATTCAAAAAGATATATGTCCATTGTTTTTCATTGCAGTACAACAATAATGAGGATAAGAAATTAATCAAGGTGTCCAGTGATAATGATGGTTTGGCATATATATACACAATAAAATTTTTCTGGAAGAAAAAAATGAACTCATGCTATTTGCTACATCTTGGATGGAACCAGTCTGTCAGGTTAAGTGAAGTATATCAGAGAAAAAGGACAAATATTGTATGATCTCACTTACTGGAGTATATAGAATAACAGGATAAGAATATAGAGCACATGTCCTTCACAAAGCTAGCTTAGATTGATCTCTGGCAACACATATGGTCTTTTGAGCACTGCCATGCATGATCTCTGAGTGCCAAAAATAAGCCCTAAGGATGACCAGATATGTCCCTGTACTAAACCAAACAAACAAAAAAGGTGACCTAATTTTTATGTAACTTTTCTTCCAAAGGTAGGAAAAATCAAATCAACTCAATAGCCACTCTGAACCTTTGAGAGATATATTTATCACATTGAATAACAACTTGGAATTTCTAATTAATCTCATATTTGATTAATGCCAGTCTCTAGAAGCTGATTACTCTGAGCCAATAGAGAAAAAAAGTATCTCAGGGATACATCTAACATGTTTTTCAGTGGACCTTTTACAAGATGTTCAAGATACAATCAAGCAGCGTCATCTGAATTCTGTGAAGGACCTTTTTTAACCTATAACGAGGAGCCAGAAAATCAGAAACATCAGGCCTGACTTTCTTCCACCTCCAGTGACACATATTTTCACAGTCTCATCACCAAGGTAATGTTCTCATTCTTCATGAATTGGCAGAGAATAATAACAACGTAATTCAATTGATTTAGGAGAGAGCAAATTTAACAACTAAGAGCCTGTGGGATTTCCGAATCTCAGTTCCAGTGATGACATCATTGGCACAACGTCATTGAAGAAGACATTTGATTTGAGCTATATTTTCTTGGCTCTGATCCAATTCTACTAAAAAGAGTAAAGATGAATTTTATTTCTTAATTCGCAAGCTCATGGCAGATATCTGACTGATAAGGACTACAAGGAAAGTGGATATTTAGCATGTTGCTACCTGAAAGATGAACTGGTGGTTCATCCTGGAGTGTGACTTAGTTACCATAAATTATACTTCTGGCATCATCACCATGCTGTTATTTGAATGCTCAGTAATATTGTGAATATTTACAAGGGTATAAAAAACTCATCCTTGAAGAAATAAATCAACTGCCAAAGTTGTTAGAACGCAGATAATAAAATGTCTTCTTTCAACATGTCCTTTTCTTTACTCTTAAAGCGTAATGAACATTGCAATTATGTTTGCCTTTTCTGAGGGACTTAGTTCTCTGAGAAATAATTATTAAAAAAAGTATGTATATCTTTTGAGAACCAGTTTTAGTGAAATAATACTTTCCCTTAGCTAGTGAGGGAAAAAAAGGCCAACCTAAACAAAACCTTGGAGTCAACCTTTGCTGACACAAGCTGCCCTCAACTTTACCTGTGGAAAATTGCAGAAACCCTGAAAGCCAGCTCAGAAAATGCCCTCAAGCAGCAAACCTGCAGTCTCTGAAACCACTAACAAGGTGATTTCTTTTCACCCTCCTCCCCCATTTGCCAGAAATGCAAAGAAGATGAGCTACCTCATAAACTCCTGGCTACCTTTCCTCCCCCTGAAGTCACAAGTTCTTTGTTTATCTTTTCTTTTTGAACCCTGGGAAAAGTATATCAAAGTGATTCTGTCTGCCAAAAGTTTGTGCACTTAGGAACTGGCACTGTGACAAGCGCCTGCAGAGAAGAGAAAAGATTTCTGTGTTATTTTCTCTCTTGAGATGTTTCCAGAGACTTGAAAGGAAGGCTGTACAG